>NW_027505015.1:0-128470 GCF_021521415.1 Bidens hawaiensis
TACTATATTGTGTCGACATCATAGATTCCATCGTGAGTTGCTATATGCGAGATTCCGCCATCAATAAACCGCTAGAAACACAAGTCTTAGACAAAACACTCAACATACCATTTTAGAAAACGAAAATCTCAATTATGACTATCAGGAAGCATCAGAAGTAGTATATGAAATCACCGAATGTAATGAAAAATCAAAACCATCAATCGAAGAACCACTAGCCTTAGAGTTAAAAGAACTACCAAACCATCTCGAATACACCTTTCTAGAAAAAGACTCTCAACTTCCAGTAATTATTTCATTTCACCTTTCTAAAGAAGAGAAAGACGAACTTCTTCAGGTTCTCAAAAACCATAAGAAGGCTATCACATAGAAGATCATGGATATCAAGGGCATCAGTCCCTCCTTTTGTACTCACAAAATTCTCATGGAGGAAGAATACAAACCCGTGGTCCAACATCAAAGACATCTCAATACCAACATGCAAGATGTGGTGAAGAAAGAAGTAATCAAACTCCTTGATGTCGGATTAATCTACCCAATCTCAGATTCACCTTGGGTTAGCCCTATTCAAGTAGTACCCAAGAAGGGAGGAATGACGGTCGTAATGAACGAAAAGGATGAGTTAATACCAATGAGAACTATCACAGGCTGGCGAGTTTGAATTGACTACCGGAAAGTTAATGACGCCACAAGAAAAGATCATTTTCCACTTCCTTTCATTGATCAAATGCTTGAACGATTATCTGCAAAAATGTTCTACTGTTTTCTTGACGGATTTTCCGGATATTTCCAAATTCCCATTGCTCATGAAGATAAGGATAAAACCACTTTCACATGTCCGTATGGAAGCTTCGCCTACCGAAGAATGCCATTTGGATTATGTAATGCTCCAACCACCTTCCAGCGATGCATGGTGGCTATCTTTCACAAAATGATCGAACACTCTATGGAAGTATTCATGGAAGACTTCTCAGTCTTTGGAGACTCCTTCGATCATTGTTTAAAAAAACTCGACAAAATGTTAGCCAGGTGTGAGGAAGTAAATTTAGTGCTCAACTGGGAGAAATGCCACTTTATGGTCAAAGAAGGCATCGTTCTCGGCCACAAGATTTCTCAAAAGGGATTAGAGGTCGATAAAGCAAAAATAGAAACTATCTCTAAACTTCCGCACCCAACCTCAGTAAAAGCTATAGAAGTCTTCTAGGTCACGCAGGATTCTACCGACGTTTCATAAAAGATTTTTCCAAAATTGCTAGGCCTATGACCAAACTTCTAGAGAAAGACGCACCGTTTGTCTTCTCTTAAGAATGTGTTGAATCATTCAAAATATTAAAAGATAAAATTGTCAACGCACCAATCATGACTACACCCGACTGGACCCTTCCATTCGAAATCATGTGCGATGCAAGCGACTTTACAGTTGGAGCCGTACTCGGACAACGTAAAGCAAAACACTTTCACCCAATTTACTATGCCAGTAAAACTCTTAATGATGCACAAGAAAATTACACCACAACAGAAAAAGAGTTATTAGCAGTAGTTTTTACCTTTGAAAAATTTAGATCCTACCTAGTTCTTTCCAAAACCATAGTTTACGCCGACCATGCCGCCATAAGATACCTCTTCAACAAACAAGATGCAAAACCTAGACTCATCCGATGGATTCTACTACTCCAAGAACTCGACATTGAAGTTAGGGACAAAAAAGGAGCAGAAATGTAGCCGCATACCATCTTTCGTGCTTAGAATGCCCAGCTTCAAAATGACACCATGAGGAAATTATCAATGATAATTTTCCACATGATGTTCTCATGCATATCTAAGCAGTCATGCAGGAGGAAGATGAAAGTCCTTGTTTTGCCGATTTCACGAACTGTTTAGCATGTAGAATCTTAAGGAAAGGGCTCACTCATAAAAAACGGAAGAAATTCTTCTCCGACCTTAAGTTCTACTTCTGGGAAGACCCTTACTTTTTTAGGATATGTGCCGATCATGTAGTTCATAGGTGTGTATCAGGAAAGGAAGCCTTAGATATTCTCAAACACTGCCATGAAGGACCTACTAGGGGATACCACACTACAGCTACCACGGTCAGAAAAGTGTTTGATGCATGATTTTTCTGGCCCACAATATATAAAGACACACATGCTTTGATCCAAGCATGCGATGCTTGTCAAAGAACCGGAAACATCTCAGCCAAAAATGAGATGGCTCAAAAAGGCATTCAATTTTGTAAGGTCCTTGATGTATGGGGAATAGATTTCATGGGCCATTTCCTAACTCATTCGGAAATAAGCACATCCTTGTAGCAGTCGACTACATGTCTAAATAGGTAGAAGCACAAGCTCTTCCCACAAACGATGCTCGAGTAGTTGTACGATTTCTGAAAAATTTATTTTCACGATTAGGTACTCCAAAAGCCCTAATCAGCGACAGAGGTGCCCACTTCTGTAATACCTTAATGGACAAAGTCTTAGCACGATATGGAGTTCACCATCGTTTGACAACATATCACCCTCATACCAGTGGGCAAGTAGAAGTCTCGAATCAGGGTATTAAAAGGATCCTAGACATAACCATAGGAATGAATTGCAAAAATTGGGCAGAAAAATTAGATGATGCTTTGTGGGACCTTATGTCAGCCTACAAAACCCCCATAGGAACAACACCCTTCAAACTTGTTTATGGGAAAGCATGTCATCTACCAGTAGAACTAAAAAACAAAGCTAATTGGGCTCTTAGAGCAGTGAACTTTGATCTAATATCCGCCGGTAAATACCTGAAAGATCAAATTCATGAACTAGAAGAACTATGAGCACTAGCATATGAAAATTCCTGGTCTTACAAAGAAAAGACTAAACGTTTACACGACGCCCATTTAAAAGGAAACAAGAAATTCCTTGTTGGCGATCTGTTGTTATATCACATACATTTACGTCTTTTCCCAGGAAAACTGAAGTCTCGCTGGACAGGTCCTTATGTAGTTGAATCAGTTTTTGACTATGGGACAGTTGAGATTTCAAGTTCTGATGGACAAAAGTTCAAGGTTAATGGACATCGATTAAAACCATACATCGATGGACCATTCAAGGCCGTCTCGAAGCTCGTAATCCTCCATGAGGATAAATAAACATACTGGAAGTATGGTCTGGCCAAGACCCTCATTAAACTAGGCATTATATATGTTAAAAAAAGTAATATTTAACCAAAAACACGGGGCGTTCTTAAGAAAGTACGGTGCCGTGCCAAAAATTGCGGGCCGGAATCTTCGTTGCAAAAATCTTAGTCAGACTGGTTTGTAACAGAATTGTAAGAGTAAAATCATGGGCCGTGCTTCCAAAAGCATGGGGCGGTCCTTAGGTATCAGATTGGCTATAAAAGGCACCTCTTGCCAATGTATTCCTTGCACTAACCAAACCAAAACAATCCTCTCTGAAAATTCAACATGCCTACTGAAATGAGTGAAGCAATTCCCGTTCCTCGACAACCGAGAAACGATGCCCGCCATGTTTCCAAAACCGAGCTTCTCTTGAAACTTCAAGAACTCGTTAAGGAACTCACCGAAATGAATCTCCTTGCTGAGATGTGCCTCGTTCAACTCACCGAGTCAGTGGAAAACATGAAAATGGAACTTCGAAACGTCAATGAACAACTCCATTTTCAAGTTCTCACTTTCACGTACTTTCCACCACCAGGGCCATTCGGAGGAGGAGAACCCTTCGGGGAAATCTAGGAAACTTAATTTTCTATTTTTTTGTGTAAACAAGTGCATTACGCACAATGTTCTAGGAACTTTGGGCTTAACCCGAATATTTTCTTATATTTTGGAAAACCAGTCTTATCCCATATTTGTTTTAGGACCTTTTAATTTTAATGAAAGTAATTTTTTGGATGACCAAACTTCTAAAATACCATGCTAAACATCATTCTAAAGATTCCAGCTCTCGCATTTTGCTGAAAAAATAAACAATAAAAAAATGATACGACAAAAAGCATGGGACGTGCTTCAAGAAGCACGAGGCCGTGGTCACCATAGAATTCTCAGCATGATACGCGCTGACTCCGTACAATTCTCTGACTCAAAAACATTTATTCCCCTAGCAGCACGGGGCCGTGTTCGACTTTCCAGTCTCTATTTAATGCATGCAAAGAACTCACTATTCCATTCACACCAAACACAACATTACTGAAATGGAAAGCAAGAAAGTTGAATGGAGGCCAATGAGAAAAGGCAAGCAACATGATTCCTCCTCAATTCTTGAGGAGGAGGTCATGAGGCTATAATGCATCATAAGGGACCAAGTCGAAAGCAACATCAAAACCGAAGCTCGCGTAATCGAGCTACTCAACAAAGTCGAACTACTTCAGTTCAAAACTTCCATGTTGTGGATGGTCACCACAAGGATGTGGCTTCCAAGCTCAAGTTTCTCAATCGGGAAATTGTATAGCTCGACAAAAAGTTTTCTGAGCTCTTGGAAGTTAAACGAGCGCCACCACACATTCAAGACCTGTTCGGGAATGGTAGTCGTTGAAGTCCTGACTTTGTTTTATGATGAAAGTTGCTCCCGCTAGTGTTATGTGTTAAGATCTAGGATTGTTGTACTTTTCATTTCTACTATGTTTAATTATGTCATTATGTTTTATGTTTTAATGAAATTTAGGACTCTTAATTACTATCTTAAACTAACCCGCAAAGAAAATCAGTTAAAAATGAACCAGCTCGACAAACAAACAAAATAAAAAGAAAAGCTGTCTGCATTATGCAGCACGGTACCGTGCTTCCAAAAGCACGGCGCCGTGCTTTTATGTCCAGTGCAGTTATGGATTTTTAATTAATAAAATAAATTCTTCAATCCATTAACCCTAAAACCCACTTCTTTTCTGAACAACAAACCGCCGACCATCCCCTATTTCACTAATTTCTTCATCAAATCTTCAATTTCAAACCAAAGGTATGTAAATTTAACGATTATATTATTCAAATTCATCTTTCTAGGTTTAGTTTAACCTTAAAATCTTTCAAATTGATTAAATCGGGTCTAAACCCGAAAACGATATAGGTTAATCTATTAGTTTAGGATGAATAGGTTGTTGAATAGTTGATTGTTAAAGTATAATTGAAAGAAACCATTCGGGTTTTAATCTTGAGATGAATATCCAATAAACCCAATTTTTATAACCGGTTAGAAACGAAGGTTCGAATCTAAATAAAATAGAGATTAGGATTAAAAACACAAACCGTGCTTTGAACAACACGAATCGTGGTCACCTTTTGGTCAACCAAAAGTCAAAATTCTATAGAAACTGACGAACAGCAACAGCAAGGTACCGTGCTTTTGAAAGCACGCTGCCGTGCTTTGCTCACTGTTCCAGCATAATGATAATATTTGTTGAATTTTGACTAATTTGGGTACAAATTGCAGATGGCCGAGTATAAGGACGATGTTCATGCATTTCTGGTTTTTCCCGGATACGGTGCAAGGAACAGACAGGCTAACGCCATACTAACCTACCTGAACCGACGATTTCCAGAACCAACCTTCTACGCCTGCAAAAAAAATTGCGCCAAGTCAATCAATGGGACCGGTATAAAACATTTGTGAAAGGGCAGTGGAAAAGGGTTTTTGGTCAAACAGGAGAGGTAGTAACAGAACTGACAAAGGAGTTCTTAGCTTCTTTCAACATAAAGAAGAAGAAATTGGACATGTGGGATGAAGATGCAATCGAATTTAGATGTGGGGGTGAATGGCACACAACTTCTGTCACCCAACTGGGAATTGATCTTGGAATCTACACAACCGAGGAAACTGACTCAGAAATTTGGTTTAATGCTAAAACAACATTTGCAGATGAAGATGTTGATGATGAAGCTGAAGCAGGGAACACAAGACTAGAAGCATGGGAACAACTGAGTTATGGTACTGAAGAATACAATGCAAGCGTTTGAAAGAGCACAGCACTACGTGACCCGCTCATAAGATACATTCACTGTCTGCTCAGTCACACTGCCACGGCTCGAGGTCAAAGTGATGGGGTTTTTAACTTGAGGGATCTTTGGGCATTTTAATGCATGAAGAATGAGGAACCATGCAACATCACATTATTATTCTGCAAGCTTTGCTTGACAAATGCATCTGCCAATGGAAACACCCCGATTTTTGGTGGCCCTTGGATCTACAACCTTTATGGGGCCTATGATGTGGACAGAGAAGGGAATCAAAGCCCAGAGCCGATAGCTCTCAGCCTTGATTATTGCCAAAGCATGAAGATGGTTCAGCGAATCGGTCAGAACCGGATGTATGGAGGTTCTGGGATAAATATAACCAGGTTTGGGACCCCGAAGACCCTACAGAGATGATGCTTCAGGATGTGCCTGAGAGACGAGGATCACCGCCCAGACAATACCGACGCCGCACCTACCATCAGTGAGGAGGGCCATCTTCATCAGGGGCCGGCCCCAGCTCGTCATACGACAGCCGATACTCTTTCTAGGGTCTATATGGACTCATTGATCAATTCTTAGCTAACACTACCGCCTCATTTGACAGGATCACAGGTCAGATTGCAGCCTCGGACGCAGAGAGGGTAGCGAAGTATGAGGAGACGAGGAGAGAGAGGGATTGATTGATTGGGTTATTGCATGGATAGGCAGTGGAGACCATTTGACCCGGACACGGGTAACTGATGAGTGGCGGCACTGGTAGGTCGGGCACGGGCAAGGGTTGGTAGTATCTTTATGACATTATTATTATGTGTGTTTTGTTTGTTTGGTTGGACACTTTTATGGCCTTGGGTGCCAAAACATTATTAGTAGATACTTATTTAGCCCATTCGGGCAAGGGATGGATGGCTCCATACCCAATTTTCAGCCAATTATGCTTGGTTGTTTGTGGTTGTTTGCAGTTTTATATTATACAGGTACAAAAACAGGAAAACGGACGATAAACAGGGACACTCTGTCGAAATTTCGTTAGCCTGTAGGGAAGTACCTCTCTATTTTAACCCACCATACTCGATTAGAATTTTTATCATTTAATCTTTTAATGAATCTTTTTACTTTGAGGACAATGTGAGATTCAAGTGTGGGGAGCGAAATTACTTGACCAATTATTTGCTCAAATAATTTAAAAAACAAAATTCTCTAATCAACAAATATTTTTGGCCGCAAACAAAGATTATTTTTATAAAACATAAAAAGAAATCCAAGAAATTTTTTTGCAATTAACCGATTACTAGTCTATTATAACCAAAGAAAAGTGAAAAAGTAAAAAGAAGTTTTGTAATATTGAGAAGAAATTTAGGCAAAATATGGCGTTTATACCCATTTCCTCCATTACTGTGAGATAAAACCTCATGCCATATATATTTTTGCGGAAGCTTTGAGTGAGTCATATGTTTTGTGTGATCTAGAAGTTGTCGCACATATTCATTTCAAGACCACATGAAGCGTTGTATAAAGAAGAAGGTAATGATATCACCTTTCCCTCAAACCATTCACCAAATTACAAAACCCAAACCTTAACCAAAACCTTACCACTTTATCCCTCTCACCGGTAAAATACAACACTAGTCTTTTACCGGCAGACCCTAAAAAACTGGAAATGCATTCTTTCGATTTCAATTTCCTTTGCTGCATACATTTCACAAAACCTAGGTTGCCTTCAGAACTTAGGAAGAAAATCTTTCTCTTTATCACCGAGATAAGGAAAAAGAGGCGCCAAGACGAACAAAGGCCACCATTTTGTGGAATTTTCAAAAACGCAAGTAAAAGAAGAGCAAAAAGATACGAACGATGCTTATGTTGCGGAAACTGGTCCCACGAAGGAAGATGTAGAAAAAGTCAAAACTCAGTCTCTGCATGAATATACCGAACTAATGAGGGTGGGGGATATTAGGCTCAAAGCCGAACGATCCACTATAGTTGGAAGTTATGTTCAAAACAGGATTGAGGAAGAACTTATCCACATCCTCGACAAAACTGGTCTTGACGATCTGACCTTAAAAGAGTCACTAGGTCTTTAAATATATACATATAATTTTTATTATTTTGCAAACCATCGAAGACATCTCAAGATTCCCGACAATCAGCAAAAGTTGTACTTACCATCCTCACCATCATTAACCTTGATCCTTAAGCCGCCACAAAATACCAAAATCCCGACTCACACAAAACCAACCCATATTACCATCTGATCTATGCAACCCTTCACAAAGGTGTAGATTTGAACTTGTTACAAGCTTATTTATCACAAGTTGAATTTTGACTAAGAGTGTTCACATACATAAATCACAGGTATGATCAGATATAAAACCGAGTGTGAGTGAACATTGTGAGAACGTGACGTTTTGCATAAACGGAAGCTCATAAAAACAAAATTTCCTTTTTATTAATCCCTAAATATAAGAATTAAGGTTGGTTATTTTGTTTCCATTTTCTTGGAACTCTTTTAAGGGATGGCTATAATCCAAGTTTGCTGTTTTTAGATAGTATTTATAAATAGATTGCTTGAGGACAAGCAATGTTCAAGTGTGGGGATGTTTGATGTACATAAAATTATACATCTTTTCAGCATCAAATAATCTCTAAAAACTGCAATTTCTATCAAATAACATAGCACATAAGGCTACTTATCATAATGAAATGTAATTTCATGTGAAACCAAACCCCAAACGAAGAAACAAGCGAAAAGATGAAGAAAAATGGAAGAAAACAAAAGAAAAACAAGAAACACGCCCCCATGCCTCAAGAAACACGCTCCCATGCTTCTGACCACCAGAAAAGACAAAAAACTATAAGAAAATACAAAAATTGTGAACAAAAGCACGAGGCCATGCCCTTGACCACGGGGCCGTAGTCGTCTATAAGAAAAGACAAAATAAATTTGGCACATATCATAAAAACACACAGGGGCGTACCTACGTAAGCACGGGGCCGTGCCTCTCACTCCAGATTGCCTATAAATAGTGGCACATGTTGCACTCATTTGGTGTGCCTTGAAGAGATTTCTATCCGGTTTTCACTTATAAAACACACCCTCACACTCACAATGAAGATCTAGTGAAGAGTTTGAAGGCTTGGAGGTTATCATCCTCAACCATCATCATCATCATCATCATTATGAAGGAAGATTCATCCACATTTGGTTAGACTGTTTTAGTTTAATGATGTGTTTGTTATCATCATCAATCCTAATGTCAATCACGATGCTCATTATGAGCTAAACTCCATTCACCATCTAATATCTATGAAGAAGCTTTGTTTTACTTGATAATTATAATAAGCATGTGGTTTAGTCTAGTAAAGTACATGGTTATCTTACAATTATCTTTTGATGAGAAATGTTTCACCATCTTAAATCAACAATTCAAAGTTGGTGATTGTTAATTCTATAGGCACTCATTCATGATCGATTCATGTTCTTGAAAAATAGAAATACTTTGATAAATTATCGAAACATGGATCCTTATATTGTATTTAGAAATGATGAGATATAAGTTACGATCTATTTCTCTAAGTCTTGGTAATCCGAAAATGGCATTGCTTAGGATATCATGCTAGTTAAAGAAATCATATGTTAACATAATGTGTAATTATAACCTACTTAAATCAACCAAGGGGAGGTTGTGTGACTAAACTACAATCACCCGAAGTTGTTAGAATTGGTATTGAGAAATCGAAGTCAATCCTAATGTTTCTACGTTACGAAACTACTTGCCATTTTAAATTGACATTCTCGAGGTAGCATGACATTAAGAAAGAGTGGACTTTAAAATGCGCATGTTACACCTTTTATGTCAAAGATGCTCACTTAAGGCTTAAGGAGCTATCTATCATATATTGTTACGACAAGTTTACCACATGTTTACATATTAATTATCAAAGATTAAATGGAGTGGATTCTTGATCTTAGATGGTAACCTTCATATAACTGAACTGCTTGTTTTGAATTTCTTGTCTTGGTCACCTATATATATTATATATAAATATTTATATTTTATAAAGAGCTCAAAAATTAACCCCAAAATGATTAAAAAATCTGATTAAAGTAAAACAACGATTTTTTATTAGAAACTTTTGTGTCCACGAATCGATACTTGATTCTTACCAATATTATTCTACATATACGATAGGTACACTAGCCTATTTTGTGTGTGTTTAGTCTTTGTAAAAATCACTTTTATAAATTTAATACATGATCTTGTGCAAAATCTAGAATCATTCCATTTCATATATTTAACCACTACGCACGCACCGCGTCAGTTCGAAACATGAAAATTCAGATGAACACCGGCAAGTTCTTCTGGTAGTTCGAGTCGATAAGATACTTTCCCAACACGTTCAAGAATTTTGAAAGAACCAACGAAACGAGGAACTAGCTTACCCTTCTTTCCGAAACGGACTACCCCTTTTCAAGTAGATACTTTTATGATGTACAAAATAAAATGAGCAGAAGTTAAACATGGTTCATATGTATAAACAAGTTATATAAGTATATATATATTAAGGACTACGAAAGTCCTCCATGAAGCCTTGCCTTACGAGGCCCGACCCTCCACCGACCGAGACCGGGAAAGTGACAACCAAAGGTAACAAGGGGTGTATATTATATATATGTTATATACCATACTCAAGTATTAATAAGACTATATAAGCTAATTAAAATGAAATTTTACTCAATTTGACTTTTGTAACTCAAACCTTCAAAAACAAAGAAAATAACCTTGAAAGAACTTGAATTTTGAGAGGGGAAATGAATTATGAGCAGGGATGGATGTAGAAGGTGGTCTTGTATTTATAGAGGGGGATTTAGAGGGTTTAACAAGTGATTCAATGGGTAGAAGTCGGATTGGATAATAGGTTGTATGAATAAAACAATAAAAACAAGAGCTGCTGGTCTGCACAGGGTCGCGATACGCAACTGTAGAGGGTGTCCCCATCGCGTAGCGCAATGGGTTGGCGCCAAAAATTTTTAAAGTTTTGAAAATTACAATTATGGCCCCTGAAGTTCGTTTTAAGTGTTTTTAAGGCGTTTTAAGGACCGAAAATGATGTTTTGAGACCCAACAAGTATAAAACAATATTGTAACATAAAATCCATCATTTTGATTGTATCAAAGGTTTCGGTTTACAAAATGGATTGGTTCACATGATAAACGAATACAATTACGAATACAATCGGTTTACAGTATCCCCTACTTTAGGAAATTTTGTCCCGAAATTAAGATGAAGATGATGATGCAAACAAGTGTGGATATTTCTCCTTCACTATGTCTTCTCGTTCCCAAGTGAACTCTGCGCCACGCCGTGATTCTCCTCGAACTTTAACTAACCGAGTACGACTACGCTTGGTTTTCTTCTCGTTGCAATCCATGATCTCAACGGGTCGTTCAACCATGATCATCGACTCATAGACAAGTAATTCGTCAAGAGGTATATGGAGATTACCCTCGGCTAAGCACTTTTTAAGATTCGAAACATGAAATTTCGGATGAACATCGGCAAGTTCTTCCGGTACTTCGAGTCGATAAGCTGCTTTCCCAACACGTCCAAGAATTTTGAAAGGACCAATGAAACGAGGAGCTAGCTTACCCTTATTTTTGAAATGGACTACCCCCTTCCAAGGAGATACTTTTAGAAGGAAAATATCGTCACCATTAAATTCGATCGGTTTTCGCCGTTTGTCGGGGTAACTCTTTTAATGACTTCTAGCAGCTAGGAGGTTCGAAAGGAGCCATATCGATGCTAGAGTGGTTACTGTTATAATAAGAAAACTCAATGAAAGGAATGTGTGAATCCCAATTCCCAACGAAATCAAGAACACATGCTCGTAGCATATCCTCGAGTGTTTGAATCGTACATTAGGATTGCCCGTTCGTTTGAGGATGATAAGCGGTTCTAAGATCGAGACGTGTTCCCAAGGTTTCTTGACGTGATCGCCAAAAATCAGAGGTAAAACGAGCATCACGATCGGAGATGATAGTCAATGGTAAACAGTGTCGTCACACAATTTCCCTAACATAGATTTGAGCAAGTTGCTCGACAAAATACTTCTCGCGGATCGGAATGAAATGAGCAGACTTGGTTAAACGATCGATGATCACCCAACTACTATCGTTTCCTTTTTGGGTGTTGGGTAGTTTAGTGATGAAGTCCATAGCGATGTCTTCCCATTTCCAAATGGGAATCGGTGATTGCTCGAGTAGACCAAACAACCTTTGATGTTCGGCTTTGACTTTTGAGCAAGTTAAACATTTTGATACATACAATGCTACGTCCTTTTTAATATCCGGCCACCAAAAGGTAACACGAAGATCGAATTACATTTTATACGCACCGGGATGAACGGAATACCGCAAATTGTGAGTTTCGTCGAGTATACAAGTACGAATGTCATCACGACCGTGAACCCACAAATGATTGAGAAAGTACAAAAGACCATCGTGTTTGGTTTCTAGTTGAAGCTCGGCTCCACATGACATTTCGTCGTACATGTTACCTTCTTCACTGGATGTACGCTGAGCTTGAAAGACACGATTTTGAAGATCGGTTTGAACAACAACGCTTAAAAGCAGAACAGATTTAACATTAACCTTTCGACTTAGGGCGTCGGGGACAACATTCGCTTTACCGGGATGGTAGCGAATTTCGCAATCGTAATCACTAAGTAATTCGGCCCATTGTCGTTGTCTCATGTTGAGATCTTTTAGGTCAAAAATATGTTGGAGGCTTTTATGGTCGGTTAACACAACACATTTTGTACCGTAAAGGTAATGTCTCCATATTTTGAGAGCGAAAACGACGACACCAAGTTCGAGATCGTGAGTCGTATTATTCTTCTCGTTGACATTAAGTTGCTTTGATGCGTAAGCGATGACTTGACCTCGTTGCATAAGAACACAACCAAGACCTTGATGAGATGCATCGAAAAATAAAACAAAATCGTCGTTTCCATGGGGAAGGGTCAGAAAGGGAGCATTGCAAAGCATGTCCTTGAGAGTATGAAAGGCTTCTTCTTGTTTTGATCCCCAATCGAATGGTTTTCCTTTATGAGTAAGGGAGGTGAGGGGTAAAGAGATTTTGGAAAAGTTTCGAATGAATCGCCGATAATATCCGGCCAAACCGAGGAAGGATCGAATTTCCGTGGGACTCATTGGAGTTTTCCAATCCTTAACGACCTCAATTTTAGCGGGATCAACATGAATACCCTTGTCGTTTACGATATGTCCCAAAAATTGAACTTCCTCTAGCCAAAATTCACATCTGAGAACTTTGCATAAAGTCGTTCGTTTCTAAGGAGCTCGAGAACAGAACGCAAATGATATTCATGTTCGGCATTGGTCTTGGAAAAGATGAGAATGTCATCAATAACGAATTTATCAAGAAATGGTTTGCAAACCCGGTTCATGAGGTCCATAAAAATCGCGGGTGCATTGGTTAACCCGAAGGGCATGACCAAAAATTCGAAATGTCCATATCGAGTACGGAAAGCGGTTTTTGGAATGTCTTCTTCTCGAACGCGCAATTGATGATAACCCGATAGAAGATCAATTTTTGAGAAACAAGTTGCGCCTTGAAGTTGGTCGAAGAGGTCGTTGATTCGTGGCAAGGGATAGCGATTTTTTATAGTAAGTTTGTTAAGTTCTCGATAATCTATGCACATGCAAATGAACCATCTTTCTTTTTCCCGAGGAGGACGGGAGCGCCCCAAGGAAAAGAGCTTGGGCGGAAGAAACCTTTATCGGAAAGTTCTTCTAGTTGGTTCGACAATTCTTGCATTTCCGAATGGGCTAAACGATAAGGAGCCTTGCCCACGAGCATTGCGTCGGGCACAAGATCGATTCGAAATTCAACTGGACGAACGGGTGGAAGACCAGTGACATCATCGGGAAAGACTTCGAGGAAATCACGAACATTAGAAATATCTTGGATTTTCCTTTCCTTTTTGTCTTTTACCACCACAAGAGTTAGGAACGGAACATACTTTTGGCGTAAGTATTTTTGCGATTAAGAGCACGACATGAGATTTAGCCTTCTAGAAGCTGTGTTGCCGAAGCCTTTAAGAACTTTACCGTTGACGAGCGAAATTCGAATGAATTTATCGAAGGAAACGACTTCGGCACGACGCAAGGATAACCAATCCATGCCTACTATGACATCTAAACTTCCCATTTGCATCGGGATGAGATCGATGGAGAATTTATGATTTGAGAGAATGAGAGTATAATCGCAGATGGCGGAGTTGATGGTGATGGATTTTCCATTGGCGACTTCAACGGAAAACGGTCGAGAAAGCTTGGTTCGAGACAGGGAAATTTTAGAATCAAATTTCAAAAAAATAAAATTTCTATCGGCACCCGTATAAAATATAATAGAAGCGAAATGATGGTTCACTAGAAACATACCATTCAAAACATCGTTTGCCACTTGAGCTTGATTAGCATTCATCATGAAAGCCCGACCTTAATTACCGGGGTTTCTTTGAGGTACATGAGGGGGAGGAGGAGGTGGTGATTGGATGGGTTGGATGAGTGGTGCATTGCGTTGGAGAAGTTGAGGTTGGTAGGTTTGGACTTGGTAGGTTTGGGTTTGATAGTAGGGTACGGCTAGGGTTTGGGCCTGGTTAGCATAAAAGAGGCGAGGACAATTGTTGCGGAAATGGTTAGGATCACCATAATTAAAGCAAGCTCGGGGTTGTTGAGGAGGGTTTTTTGGGTATGGTGTGAAACGGTTTTGGGTATTTTGAGGAGTGGTTCTTGGTTGATTGGGTAGGGTTCGTTGTGCAGATCGATATGTGGTGTTTAGGTGACCAAATTGGTTACAAAGGCTGCAATGGCGACAAGGAAAATGTGATGGGTGTTGAACTTGGCAATTGTTTCATAGCGGGAAGGTATCGGTGTATGGTTTTCGGATTTGTGAGGGAGCTTGTGGTTGTTGTTGAGGTTGTAGTTGGGTAACGACAAAATTTCGGTGATTGATCTTGGGGTTCTTTTTGTTGTTGTGGCGGGAGGAGTTTGAGTAGTTGATGTCTTGAGGTGGTGGGTCAACTTTGGCTTGTGGTGCAGGTTCGGTTTTGCTGTTCTCACTTGGCTTCTTGAGAGTTAGGGTACCCGCTTTCACATGATTCTCCGATAGCGCACCGGCTAGAGTAATGGCGTCCTCAAGGTTCACGGGTTTGCTACTCATTACTGAGTCCCGGATTTGCATCGGTAAACCCCCAATATATTTTTCAAGTTCGCGTTCAGCCGGGGTAACCTAATGAGGGACGAGGATGCTCACCTCATGGAAACAGAGTGAGTAGGTGGCATTATCACCACTTTTTTGCTTTAAGTTCCAAAATTCCTCCTCGAGCTTTTGGAGCTCGTGTTTGGGACAGAACTTCTTCATCATTAGTTCCTTGAGATCGGACCATGGAAGCGCCATACCTGTTTCCGACCCTTGAAGGTTCATAACACTACCCGACCATGTAAGAGCGGTTTTCTTAAACATGCTCGAAGCGAAATCTGTTTTTTCGTATCGGGGCACTCGCTGTGTCGAAACACACTTTCCATCGTTCAAACCATTGGAACAAGGTAGTCGCACAGGAATTCTGTTGGGTTAGCACTTGTAAATTGCTTATAAGAGTAAGATGCGGGTTTGGGTTCAGCGGTTGCAACAACGGGTGCGGGTTGAGTAGCTTGTATTTGAGTTAAAAGTTCGGGAATCACTGCGGCCATTTGCTTGACGATGAAAACAGCCATGCGTCAGTTGGAGTTCTTGCGCGGTTTGTGTCTAAGTGGAGGCATTCTATAAATTATAAAGAAATGAAATAAGTTTGAGATAATAGAATGAATATGAGGGTGTATAGAAATGGAATAAAAGTTTAAGTTTGATTTTGAATTCCTAGAGTTAGTGAGGAGGAGATGTTAGTGTTAAAAAAAATATATAAAACTTTGTATATAAATAACAATGCGTAAACAAAACGTAAATGATTTTGAGAAGTTGTAACTTGAAAATTTTGAGATTTTGAGGTTTGTAGAGTTGGGACATCGTACATGAACCACCATAATTCTATATTCCGACACTAAAATTTTTTACAAATACGATATTGGAGTTTAAACATGTACACGAAATCACCGCGTTTTTTTCATGTTTTCGACTCAATTAGCGATCATGACAAAATAACAAATCGAGATACAATGTGATGTCAAAACACAACTCCACGTACCACCGAGCCTCTTATGTTTCAACACCAAAATTTGGATGGCGACCGGAACGCTCGCATTCGACAACTTAAAGTATTGACATGTATATCACGGTTCGTTGGCCTAGAAAACGAACACTACAATTTAGCCATCCCAAGTAAGTAAATCACCTTCGATTCTTGGAATCTTTTTGTCAAATGGTCGTTTCATAGTGTTTCGTTCTCTATGATGGCTACAAACCCGATATAAATGCAACCTTTAATGGATCTTAAATAACGGGATTCAATTAAGCTTGTAATCCATAAAACACAATAAAAATCTATGTTTTTGCGTTTTAAGGTAAGGATACCTTGAAGTACTATGAAAGTGTGTGTATGTGTACATTTATGATTTTGTCGAAATAAATAAGTTTATAAATAAATAAGTGTAATGAACAATCAAGTAGAGTAAACACGTATAAGCACACATATAAGGACCCTAGAGCAAAAACTATAATAGGTCGTTATGTCTAACCACCTATCTTATAGTCTTGTGGCTCGGATACCAATTTGTCACACCCGACCAAAGGCGGCGGAACATGTCGGGGTGCAACGGATTGCCCAAATACACAAGACACTATTAAAGTGTCAATATTTAATCAACTCATTTAATTTCACAAAATTATAAGAAGTCACATAACGTGTTCATACAATAACCAAATTTAAATATAGAAAATAATATATTATTCATTTTTGCTAATATCCTAATGGTCTTGATTACGTTTTCTCCACTCCTCGAGTCAACCTAGATTCAAACCTGTAACATTGCATAAAATAAAGTTTGTCAACACAAAGGTTGATTACGTTTTCTCCACTCCTCGAGTCAACCTAGATTCAAACCTGTAATTTCATAGTTTAGAACAATATGTATCTAATAGGACATTCCACAACTTGTATAAAAAACAATAAATAATAGCAACAATTTAGATAATGAAATCGTTAATAAGAATACATTAGCGACACCTTTCTACAAGGGGATGCCATATATACTTGGATTTTGTATGAAATCGTTAATAATAATACATTAACGACACCTTGCTATAAGAGAATACCGAATAGCTTCGGATTTACGAATCAACCAACCAAAAGCGGTAAACACATTAGCATGTAAACATAGTTTACCAAATCGAGCATTTATTTAAGTAAAGTATACAATAAAGTTTGAGGTTTAAGACTCAAGTATAAAACATTTAGTTTGAATAAGTATGCAATATCACCCCCAAAATGAAATATGGAAAATGTGGAATGAAAGTACTCACGTTCAAGTAATAAACTTGAAAATTGATGACTTGGAGATTAACCGAAATCGACGGGTTTAACGAACGAAACCTAAAAGAAAAGGGTTCTTGTGTTAGAAAGGTTGTCTTGAAAGTCTTTAATTAATAATAAATAATGAGAAACACAAACAATTAAAGTTTAAGGTTTAAAATGTAAATGTTTAAGAAATTATAACAATAGTCCTTTAAAAATATAAATTTACTCGAAACCGGGTTAAAGTATCTAGCCTTAATATTTACTCAACCTATGTTAAGTAATAAGGTGGGTAAAATGAAAGAATGCAAGTCCTTTTATAATTTAGATACTAAAACGGGTTTTAACGAGTGATCGGGTTGTTTGGTTGTTGGTTCAGGTCTTGATAATTGGTCAAACCCAAGGTCAACTTTCCAAAATAATGAATGTTATGAGATAACTCAATAAAATATAATAAGATTTAACCAAGTATGTAGTTCTATTGTTTTAGAACTAACAACGTCCGTTAAGCGAGTGTTCAGTTTTGTCGGTCCAAACATTGTTATGAGATCAAGTTGGATCCAACATTCCAAGTACTTTAAGAAAATAATTAAAATCAGTTTATAAAGTATTTTTAAAGATTTATACAAGTCTTGATAGTTAGAAACACACTTGTGTTTCTTAACGAGTGAAAATCGGTTTAGTTCGGTTTGGTTCGGTTTCCATCTTACAATAAGTTCATGAATGGTTGCCACATGCCCAAATATCAAGGAACTTGTATAATAATTTATAAATGATGATTCTTAAGTTTTACAACGAAAAACTTAACAATAAAGTTTTTAAACGAAGGTTCGGTTTTCGGTTCGGATCTTGTTTCGGGTTAAGAACGAGGTTAGATTTCACAAACCCATAACCATATAACTTATAAAAATGATTTTAGAAACTTAAATCTAACATAAAGCATGTTTAATCAATTAATTAACAAAACTAGTAAACAAAGTTCGATTTACTGTTTAGAGCTATTTACGATTAAACCGAGGCTAGTCTCTACAAATCCATAACCATAGAACTTCATAGATATGATGTACAAACTAAAACGAGCAGAAGTTAAACATGGTTTATATGTATAAGCAATTTATATAAGTATATATATATATATATATATCAAGGACTATGAAAGTCCTCCATGAAGCCTTGCCTTACGAGGCCTGACACTCCACCGACCGAGACCGGAGAAGTGACAACCAAAGGTAAAAAAGGGTGTATATTCTATATATATGTTGTATAACCATATTCAAGTATTAATAAGACTATATAAGCTAATTAAAATGAAAGGCTTTACTCAGTTTGACTTTTAAAAGTCAAACCTTCAAGAACAAAGAAAATAACCTTGAAAGAACTTTATTTTTGAGAGGGGAACTGAATTATGAGCAGGGATGGATGTAGGAGGTGGTTTTGTATTTATAGAGGGGGATTTAGAGGGTTTAACAAGTGATTTAATGGCTAGATGTCGGATTGGATAATAGGTTGTATGAACAAAACAACAAAAAAAAGCGATGCTGGTCTGCACAGGGTCACGATACGCGATGGTAGAGGGTGCCCCCCATCGCATAGCTCTATGGGGTGGGCGCCAGAAATTTTTAAAATTTCAAAAATGACAATTATGGCCCCTGAAGTTCGTTTTAAGTGTTTTTAAGGCGTTTTAAGGACCGAAAGGATGTTTTGAGACCCAACAAGTATAAAACAATATTTTAACATAAAATCTATCATTTTAATTATATCAAAGGTTTCGGTTTACTAAACGGGTCGGTTTACATGATAAACGAATACAAATACGAATACAAATAGGACCTGAATTTGACGAATGTCACAGATAAGTTAATTACTTAATATGGACTTTAATTTAATTTTAAGGTTTAAATGTTTAAAGTAGATGAAAATGTTATAATCGCAACAACAAATATATTATCTCTACATCTAACATATTAATGGTTATTCCAATCTTGGTGGACTGATCAAGTGATTAGCGAGTAAATGTAACATTTCAAAAATTTTGGGCTAAATCTGACTTATGTGAAAGATCAAGGGTTGAAATTAAAATTTTGTAATTCAAGACCCGTCGCGAAACGTAATGGATGTTTCGCCAAATTCGAGAAAACGTTGATGTCGCGCTAAGCGATGAACCAAGCCTTTGGTCGTCGCGATACGCGACGTGGGCACCACATCGCCAGACACGTGTTGCACCACATAGCAACATGTGATACAATATGGCATGCTACGTGACAGGTCTTGGGTGATGAAGCAACCCTAGTTAGTCTACTTCGCGATATGCGACGAAATAAAATAATAAATGGTGGTTTATTGATCCATCGCGCTACGCAATGGAAGGTTATGTCCTCCATCACGATATGCGATGGACTCGAAAATTTTGCATATAAATAGCAGGGTTGGGCTTTGTTGGAATTACGTATGCCCGAGACACATACTTATACTAATGTGGCTAACTGTGTTTGGTCCAAGTCGGGTCATACCCAATAACAAGCTAGACGACACCAAATGTATTCTTTTAACGATTTGATCATTTAAATGAATACCGAACACTACGTGTTTAGAAAATTGGTTTTCTAAACAAACACACTTGAGGATTCAAATAAATTATTTGGATAATTTGTTTATATAAACTAATTATTTAATTGGTTAAATAATTAAATAGATGTATGCACATTTTATGAAAATGAGTTTTATAAAATGAATGGAGATGTTTTAAATGTTAAAACACAAAACAAAAAAAAAAAAAAAAAAAAAAAAAAAAGGAAACATAACAAAACCGGCCACCCATGTGGGGGTGGTGGTTTTGCCCAATCAAAGACCAAGATACTCTTTGGTTCTCCTTTTATGTTCCTCCATTCAACACACATGCATTTGGGTCTTGTTTTTGAATCCTTTCAAGTATAATCAAGCTTAAAAACTCTCTCTTTCTCCCTAATTAATCACGACAGCAGCAGCAGCAGAAAAAAAGGGGTTTTGTGAGCTTGTTTTGGTGTTCAAGAATCCTAGCAAATAACTTGGTGTTGTTGCAAAAGGCTTGGGGTATCACTCTCTTGAGGTTTTCTTCTTTGGAGGCTTGCCTTTCATCCATCATCCCCTTCAACAACCTACATCATCCTATAAGGTATAAGGAGGTACATTTACATTTTGTGAGCATATTGTTCTTGTAATATTGATCCTTGTTCATTGGGTTTTAATTTTAACATAATGGTATGTTCATAACAAGTTTTAAAATCTAAGCTTCCGTTGCGTTTTCTTGTTAAAATGGTTAACTTGAACTTTGATAAGCTTGTATAAAACCCAACAATGGCATCAAGAGCCGGTTACAAGGACTTATGCTCCTTGCATGTTCATAAATTTCGGGTTTTTTCATGGGTGAAAAAGGGGTCCGAAATTTTGGTGGATTTAACCCCCATGGTTTTGTAAGATCTTGACATGCATGGAAAGATCTTAGGAAACCATTATTAACATTTGCATGTTCAAAATTGCATTTTTGGGGGGGGGGGGGTTTTTGGGCCGTAGCCTCTTGGGGGGGGGGGGGGGCCGATTCCTTTTGATGTTTTTGGGCAATGGTTGCTTAGGTTGCATGCTTAGAACATTTGGTATGTTTGGATGTGTCATAACCGAAACCGAGACCTTGGATGTGTTGATTGTTGTTATGTGTATGTTGGTTATATTTATTATTCAATATGGTTGTAATAATTCATATTTTAGGCTTGTGTAATTTATTTATTCATAAGTTGGTATGTAATAAATAGATTAGTTGCATTTTCTTTGTTTTAGAAAAATATGTATTAGGATACATTTTGTAAAAAAATTGAAGATGCAAGAATTGGTGGATTTGGGCCTTGGACCAAATTTTGGGCTTGTTGGGCCTCACCGGCCCATCATGGGATTCAAGCCCATTAAGCCCATAAATTTCACTCTTGGGCCCAAGAAGACTTTTGGAAGTTTGGAGCCCATTTACAAGCCCAACAAGAACACAACAACTTGGAAAGGATACTTGAAGCATTTGGATGCAAGATCAAGTGGGAGTCAACATTCCATCCTTGTGTCATGTTTTGTCCCTTAGGTGAGACTTATGACCTATACTTGTTTCGGCTAACAAGTATGGTCAAACTTAGCGGTTCTCGGTTATGACTATATTTTGCATGTATGCTTGGTTGTTTGTTTTACTTTATGTAATGTGTGGTTGATAGATATTAGGATATCCAAACCGTCACATAGGAACGACAACTAGCATAAAACGGGTTCTAATATATATTTGGTAATATCGCGTCAATTAGTTAATAAAATGGGTTTATTAAAACTAAGCGATTACTCACATATAATAAAATTGGTTTTATTATAACTAGAACCTTGAAAATTGGTTTTCAAAATCGCCATATTACTAAATGCATGTTAGAATATGGCATAATGTTTTTCAAACTAGAATATTGGAAAACTTTAAAAATCCCTTTTTCATAATTACCAAGGAAACAAGTCTAACACCATCCTTTTGTATGACACTTAACGTATTAGGGAACTTTAAATGGGATAAAGGTCACCTAACCATTTTGAGCAAACTAATATACTTAGGGTAATATTAACATATTTGTGGGATAAAGGTCACCTAACCACTTGTATGTTAATCTTACATGTTTATACAAGTAGGACGACTTGAATTGGAAACCATGTGATAAAGGTCACCTAAGCATGGGGTCCAATGGTGTTGATGGGATAAACATGCCAACACGAAATAAGGATTTCGAATGGTCCCATACCTCTAGAAGTTGCAAAGGGTTGCAATCGTCAAGGTTGACTACCTTGTTAAAATCAAATAACGGGATAAAGGTCACCTAACCGAAATTTGATTTATCGTTGGATTCTAGAATTTAATTATTATTTTAAAATTTGGAACAAAGGGTATTAATAATTAAAATTGTTTATAATACTAAATAAAACTTTGTTAAATTTTGTAGATGGCCGCTAACAATGCAAACACCTCTACCCATAACACCCGTAACCTATCCTTAAGAACCATCCTTGAAAAGGATCGTCTAAACCATAATAACTTTATGGATTGGTATCGCAACTTGAGAATAGTTCTCAAGCAAGAAGAGATATCATATGTCTTAGACGATCCCATTCCCGACGAGCCTAACGTGGAAGATGAGGAGGCTTATTACGATTGGGTTAAGTACACCAAAGATTCGGTGCAAGCCTCTTGCCTCATGTTGGGAACTATGATTCCCGAAATCCAAAAGGATTTCGAGCATCATGGGGCATACGACATGATAACTCAATTGAAGGAAATGTTCCTTCAACAAGCTAGAGCGGAACGTTTCGAAACGGTTCGAGCGTTTCATGCATGTCGTATGGAGGAAACCCAAAGCGTCTCATCTTATGTCCTAAAGATGAAAAGCTACATTGAAAAGCTTCGTAGGTTGAATTGTCCCGTCTCTAATGAGTTGGCTACGGATTTGATCCTCAACTCTTTGACCAAAAGGTTTGAAACCTTTGTCATGAACTATAACATGAACGGGTGGGACAAAAGCATTGGTGAGCTTCACGCAATGCTAAGAACGGCCGAAGCGGGAATGGGTAAAAGGGTTTTACCCGTTCTAACAATCAATGAAGGCAAAAGGGGACATAACTCCAACCCCAAAGCAAGTGTTGCTAAGGGCAAGGGCCACGTCCAAGGAAAGGGAAAGAGGAAAGCCATCACGCCCTACAAACCGAAGGAAAAGAAGCAAAAGGTTGCGACGCAAGATCCATGCTTTGAGTGTGGAGAGATAGGTCATTGGAAAAGAAATTGTCCGACCTATCTCAAAGCGTTAAAAGATAAGAGGGATGCGGAGCAAACCTCAGGTATTATCTTTACTATATATGTTGAACTAAATGTTATTTCTTCAAATACATGGGTACTTGATACCGGATGTGGAACTCACATTTGCAATTTGTTGCAGGGGTTCAAAAGAAGTAAGCAACTCAACAAAGGGGACATTAGTCTCTTTATGGGCAATGGAGCAAGAGTTGAAGTCCAAGCTCAAGGAGACTACATGTTAAAGCTTCCAAGTGGTTTGGAAGTAATTTTGAAAAATGTTTTGTATGCTCCTAAGTTAAGGAGAAACATTATTTCCGTGTCCCTTTTAAAACAATGTGGCTTTGATCTTAAGTTTATTGATTATGATATTCATGTTTTGATGAATGGCATATTTTATTTTAAAGCTATACCCATGAATGGTATATATGAAATAGATCAAAGTGGTATGTCACATAGTAGTTCAATGTATAATGTCAACACCAAGAAACTCAAGAAGGACTTGGGTGATTCCTATCTTTGGCATTGTCGCCTTGGACATATAAGCAAGAATCGCATGCAAACTCTTCGCAAGAGTGGTATTCTAGAAACCAATGAGTTTGATTCATTTGATGTATGTGAATCTTGTTTACAAGGCAAAATGACAAAGCAACCCTTTAATAAGACTTTTGAAAGGTCAAAAGAATTATTGGGTATCATACATTCGGATGTATGTGGTCCTTTTAGACCAATGACTAGGAATGGTGAAAGATACTTCATTACCTTTATTGACGATTATAGTCGATATGGTTATGTGTACTTAATGAAACACAAAGATGAAGCTTTTGAAATGTTCAAAGACTTCAAAACTGAAGTAGAAAGACAACTTAAGACAACAATCAAAGTACTTCGTAGTGATAGAGGAGGTGAATACCTAAGTGGTGTTTTTTAAGATCATCTTAAGAGTTGTGGAATTATTTCACAACTTACTCCACCTGGAACACCACAACATAATGGTGTGTCTGAAAGGAGAAATCGTACCCTATTAGATATGGTTCGATCGATGATGGCTAGAAGCACTTTACCTCTATCATTTTGGGGCTATGCTTTACTTTCCGCTGTTCGCATATTGAATATGGCTCCAACCAAGAAAGGGAAAAGGGATGAAGTTGAAAAGGGAAAGATATGTATTCGCAAAGTTGGAACTGATCAAAATCTTGCGGACCCATTCACGAAGCTCCTAGAAAGACCGAAACATGAGCGTCATGCGAGTGGCTTAGGACTTCGATATTCTAGTAATTGGATTTGATCTATTTTGTATTAAAGTTTAAAAGACTTTTGTAATTTAACTCTTTTATATGATTATGGAATCTTGAGTTAAATTCTAATTTTGCATGTTTAATCCATGAATAAGTTATCTTATTCTAAAAGTCCGTAGTCGATCACATTTGTGGGAACAAATATGAAGCAAGACTATTATGAACTAGGATTGGTGGATATTCATAAGGAATGAATATGGAGCATAGGTTTGCTGCCAAAGTTCATAGATATTTATGGGATACAAATATTGGACTGACCCGCTCTCAATATTACTACATGGAGTCGATTGACTTGATCATTAGTAATCTTGAGTAAAGGAGAATTTCATATTATCCTTAGACCTGAGATGTATATTGGGTCTTGATTTTCACCGAGTATTACACTTTGACTCTCCCCTTCGCTATTCGTAAAAGATGGTACATAAGGATGAGCTCGGGTGGAGTATAAAGTGATAGTGAGAGGCGTATACAGTCAAGACGGAATTTGTTCCTCTTATGTGTTGAGAGTTTAGATGTCTAAGGCCTGATAAAGTTGAATTGAAAAGAGAATGATCACCTATGTCTCTTAGATCCAACATGACATCTAGCAACAAAGGGATATAATGATAGATTCACCTAAATCATATCAAGTAAGGAACTTGAAGGGATGATGTTATTGAATGGCACTTCGTCAAACACATTAGGGGTCGTGAACTGTTGTTAGGCGGTATTCACCACTTGCATTAATTTTCTATGTATCTCGTGCAAGTGGGAGATTGTTGGAATTACGTATGCCCGAGACACATACTTATACTAATGTGGCTAACTGTGTTTGGTCCAAGTCGGGTCATACCCAATAACAAGCTAGACGACACCAAATGTATTCTTTTAACGATTTGATCATTTAAATGAATACCGAACACTACGTGTTTAGAAAATTGGTTTTCTAAACAAACACACTTGAGGATTCAAATAAATTATTTGGATAATTTGTTTATATAAACTAATTATTTAATTGGTTAAATAATTAAATAGATGTATGCACATTTTATGAAAATGAGTTTTATAAAATGAATGGAGATGTTTTAAATGTTAAAACACAAAACAAAAAAAAAAAAAAAAAAAAAAAAAAAAGGAAACATAACAAAACCGGCCACCCATGTGGGGGTGGTGGTTTTGCCCAATCAAAGACCAAGATACTCTTTGGTTCTCCTTTTATGTTCCTCCATTCAACACACATGCATTTGGGTCTTGTTTTTGAATCCTTTCAAGTATAATCAAGCTTAAAAACTCTCTCTTTCTCCCTAATTAATCACGACAGCAGCAGCAGCAGAAAAAAAGGGGTTTTGTGAGCTTGTTTTGGTGTTCAAGAATCCTAGCAAATAACTTGGTGTTGTTGCAAAAGGCTTGGGGTATCACTCTCTTGAGGTTTTCTTCTTTGGAGGCTTGCCTTTCATCCATCATCCCCTTCAACAACCTACATCATCCTATAAGGTATAAGGAGGTACATTTACATTTTGTGAGCATATTGTTCTTGTAATATTGATCCTTGTTCATTGGGTTTTAATTTTAACATAATGGTATGTTCATAACAAGTTTTAAAATCTAAGCTTCCGTTGCGTTTTCTTGTTAAAATGGTTAACTTGAACTTTGATAAGCTTGTATAAAACCCAACAGGCTTCGCATTATGCATCCTAAAATTTTGATGAGAGTGTTCGAACCTATTTGGCCAAAACATGCCACACCAAACGTCAAATGAACAAAAGTAAGCATTTTTAAATAAAATTAACTTTTATATCACAAAAAATGTTTTATCTAGTTTTAAAGCTACAAATTAAACTATAGGTCCAAAGCTAGATCAGTTGATCTAGATATTCATAGAAATGTATTCTCGTAACTGCACGTTTGAGATAACATGCACAACATAAATCAGTAAAGAAATTTTGATCATAACAAAGGTGAGTACATTGACTCTAAAACTAACGCGAAGGCGTTAAACATTTTTACATATGATTTAAAAATCAAACACATGATTTGAATGGTTTACAAAACGTTTGATGCGTAAAGGTAATCTAACGACATAGCATTCAAGCTATAAGTTCACTTATGGTTGGATCCAAGTTATACACGTGTTACAGATGAAAGGCCGTAACATGGCTAGTAAAGGGAATCAGTTGTAGGCATACATAAAACTACGGTCAATCTGGGTAAAAAGACTAGTGTGCTCTGTGGTTGTACACTCAGGTGAGACAGTCTCTGTCACACCCCGATCGTGATGGCGGAATAATCGAGGCGCGGCGACTAAGTCGTGATTGTTGAGCACAATAGTTTAAAAGTCTAAATGCATAAACATAACCAAAATGTCAAATATTACACCATCCAGGTAACATGAAACAAATTGTTTTAATACAAAATATCAAGTTTCCAAATAACTCCTAGACTAGCCTTCATCTCTCTAAGGCCTCTAAACTTGCTAGGGATTTCTTGCTGCATTATTTCCTGAAAACATGTAACAAACTGTCAACTACTTAAAGTAGATGAGTGAATTCATAGGTTTAAAGAAAAAGAGTTTATACACAAACATACTAGTATAGGTTGTAGGGGTTTATATATAGGGTGTACCTGCGGCTAACCCACCACTCCTACAACTTATACTACTATGTTTGGATATAATACCCGGTTTTAAGATGGTTTGTAAGAAAAGGTCTCTTGGTTTTCCCAAAGAGGTTTTTGTAGTAAGTAAAACATGAAATGTTCTCCTGGACTCTCAGCGGGCTTATTATTCTCCCATTAGAGTCGTTTGTGATAAGATTACTCAAAGATTTGTGGTCTCCCAACGGTACATGTAGCACATAGCAGTTAAGCATAAATAAGGACATATAGATTTGAGCATGCTAAGTTTACTAGATAAACCAACACCAAGATCCCACTGTTTACTAGTATCCAAGATGATGGTGAATAAATGATGATGATGATGAATGATGATGGAACTCAATGATCACACAAGACTTGATTGACCCCACACAAGACTTAAACCAAGACTACCTCGTTCTTGTCATCCAGGACTCAGCTAGGTTCTACCGAGAGTAGGATAGACTCCCCAAAGAATCCTGGATTCCCTTGGTCCCTACCGAGACTAGTATAGGTCCTCAAGAGTTATGGATTTCACCGAGACTAGTATGAAATCCCATGAGTTACGAGTGCCACCGAGAATAGAATGCCACTCATGGTCGCGAGTTCTACCGAGAGTAGAATAGACTCTCGCGTCCAATTCAACTCATGATGCTTTGATCTCTAGATTTCCATGCTGACACAATGACTATGATGATATGAATATGATTCCCATTCCCATGATGTCAATGTTCATAGAATTTCCCATACTCATTGATTTCCAATGTTCTTAGATCTCCATAAGTTGATGGGTTTTCCCCATGTTCATAGATTTCCAAAGTTTATAGATTCTTAAAGAGCTTGTGGATTTCCGCACGTGTGTAGAAATCCAAAAGTTTATAGTTTAAAGAGTGTTTGCATAAATGCATAAATGATTTTATCCAAACTTGTAAAGTTACCATGTTTCCACCCCATAGTTTTGAAAAGCTTAAATAGGGGCTATGAACTCACCTTGATCTCGGGTTAGGATGGTGCTACAATAGATCTCCTTAGCCTAGAGTTGAACATATATATAAGGTTAACAACGTGCTATAAGTCTAAGAAAACGAGCTTACGCGGCCTCGAGCAAAAACTGGGTTTTAACGACGAAACAGCTTGGTTCTGGCTTGATTCGATCGAATAGGAACACGTTCGATCGAATAGACACACATTCGATCGAATCTGTGGCACGCTCGATCGAACTAGAAACACATTTGGTCGAACCAGTTGGAAAAACTCGTTCGGTCGAACATGGAACTTGTTCGATCGAATAGACACTCGTTCGATCGAATACGAAACTCATTCGGTCGAATGAGTTGGAGACCATTCGGTTGCTTTCCTATTCGATCGACTGGACTGATTCGATCGACTGGTTCGATCGAATGAGTCTGATTCGACTCCTTCAAGCTGGGCGACGGAGAAACCTACGGGTTTTTCAGATTTTCCAGATTTTTGACCCAAAATCGAAGTTTTTGACATGGAAATGCTCGGGATTGAAAGGGCTATCGATTCCTAGTGATTTTAAACACAAAAGCCTGCATTTTGACACCAAAACAAGACGGTTTTTGACCCGAAAACTCTAGAAACGAAAATGGGTGTTTTTGCTCGATTTGAGGCCGAAAATGGTTATGAAAATGGATGATTTTCAAGAAGATCTTACCAAGAATAACAACAAACAGATTTGTGGACTCGGATTTGAAGTTTGAAGACTTTCTCTCTCTAGTTTCTCTCTCTAGAATGAGAGTGTTTGGGTGGGAAGTGTTGGTGGAAATGAAAGAGATGGTGTAAGAATACTTGATTTTCCGCTTAAATACTCGGGTGACTCGGGTTCGGGTTTAGGCTACCGACGGGTCAAGACTAGTCGAGTTCATAAGTTTTTAAACAAACTAAAACTTTTTCAGCAAAACTTTTATAAAACCAGTTTCCGAATAATTATTTGAAATCTTTTTAAATAAGAACATTTAATTTTTGAAAGCATAAAAATTAATATTTTTCAGGCGTAAATGTCGTTTTATAAAATAAACATTTTAAATGATAAAAGCAGATTTTTCCAATGATATGGGTTCCGAACTTATCGTCCAGAATCCCAAAGTCTATAGTTTCCGATGATTTCACGATCCTAGTTTACCAATCGAATTTCAGGGCGTTACATTCTCCCCAATTTAGAGGAATTTCGTCCCGAAATTTAGAACTTAGTATAGTTGATGCAATGATGTTTTAGATCAAATGATCCCATGATGACCACTATGCGCCACTACCCCTAATTTTCGTCTTGGATACCACCCAAATCAAGTTGAAGGGGTTTATATATAGGGTGTACCAGCGGCTAACCCACCACTCCCTCAACTCCACTTGGGTGTTTCTTTCGACTCCTATTGGTTCAATGACACACAGGACGACACACTATTTTCCACTACAAGGCATCACCTTCAAGCTTTACATCAGACATATTCATTTCGGATTGAAGGGGTTTATATATAGGGTGTACCAGCGGCTAACCCACCACTCCTTCAATCTCCAATGAATAATTCCCTCAATAACTCTTGAATTTAACGCCTCACAGCTGCCACGCTAACTATGAGTCCCTAATTCCAAGTCTCGCTTCAGACATAATCAACTTGTGCCGAAGGGGTTTATGTATAGGGTGTACCAGCGGCTAACCCACCACTCCTTCAACATTCATTGATTAATTCCCTACACGAAGCTTGAGTTCATGACTCATAGTTACACAATAGCATATTGTTTATACACGTATACACCTGTGAACTTGATGTAATTATATTCCGGACTATAATTACGAGTTCACCTTGTATCAATGTATAAACTCCATTGTGTGCGGCTAGAAAAATCGACACGACACCACACACACACACACAACCATGCTTCATGAATGCTAGAATGATGACAAATTTTGGCTCAATGATACATAGTTTACCCCAATGTTTACATGATTAAGTATGCACAACTTGTGTTTTCCAGCACGAGTCATGGGTAGCCAAACTTGGTGTTATGCAAATAAGAGAATATTTATAAGCAAATAGGAACAACATGATACTTCATTGATTGATATTGGTCCCTGATTACATGATTACTATTACATAGACTCCAAGATTTCTAGAATTACAAAGATGATGACTATGCGAACAGATGAGGGTATTCCTCCCTCATCTTATCCTCTCGTTCCCATGTGAACTCGGGTCCACGATGGTTGTTCCAACGTACCTTGACTATGGGTATCCGGCTTCGCTTAGTCCTTTTGACTTCTCGATCTAGGATCTCGACAGGTTCCTCAACAAAGTGTAGTTTGTCGTCGATGCGAACCGTGACGATCGGGATTTGAGCGGTCTCGTCAACGAGGCACTTTTTGAGTTGCGACACATGAAAAACGTTGTGAACACGGCTGAGTTCTGGAGGCAATTCCAAGCGATAGGCTACGGGTCCGACCTTTTCGATGATCTTGAAAGGTCCTACGTACCTTGGAGCAAGCTTTCCCTTTTTCCCGAAGCGAACAATGCCCTTCCAGGGGGAAACTTTGAGCATTACGTGATCGCCTATTTGGAACTCCAGAGGTTTGCGGCGTTTGTCAGCGTAATACTTGTGTCGACAGCGGGCGTCCTTAAGTCTTTGCTGGATGATGGCGATACTGTCAGTGGTTTCCTGTATCAGTTCCGGGCCGAGGATTTGAGAATCTCCGGTCTCGGACCAACACAGTGGAGAACGACATTTCCTGCCATAGAGTGCCTCGAATGGTGCGCATTTGATGGTAGCATGATAGCTGTTATTATATGAGAACTCTGCAAGAGGAAGGTGAGTCTCCCAGCTACTACCGAATTCAAGGATACAGGCTCTGAGCATATCCTCCAGGGTTTGTATGGTCCTTTCGCTCTGTCCGTCCGTTTCAGGATGATAGGCAGAGCTAAGTTTCACACTTGTCCCAAAGGCTTTCTGAAATGACTTCCAGAACCTTGACGCAAAAGAGGGGTCACGGTCAGACGTGATGCCCTTAGGCACACCGTGACGGGTTACGATCTCACGAATGTAAATCTGCGCCAGCTTCTCCGTAGTGTAGTCCTCGCGGACAGGGAGAAAGTGGGCAGACTTGGTCAAGTAATCCACGATAACCCAAATCGTGTCATAACCGCTGGGTGTCCGCGGGAGTTTGGTGATGAAGTCCATAGCGACTTCGTCCCACTTCCACTGCGGTATGATCGGTTGCTGTAGCAGGCCAGATGGTCTCTGATGTTCAGTCTTGATCCGCGAGCATGTTAGACATCTACCGACGTATAAAGCTATGTCTTTCTTCATACCCGGCCACCAGAAGTGAGACTTGAGATTCTGATACATTTTATCACTGCCCGGGTGAATAGAGTATCTGGATTTGTGGGCTTCGTTCAGGATAAGTTCTCGAAGTGGTTCAGAGTTTGGAATCCACATGCGATTTAAGTAGTAAAGTATACCATCAAACTTGGTTTCAAACTTCCGTTCGGCACCGCAAGATAGCATATTTTTGAGATCACCACCAGCAATCGCTTGCTTTTGAGCTTCGAGAACCAAGGAGGGAAGATTGGACTGAATACGGATCGCATGCAACTGGGTCCTTTCCTTGCGACTTAACGCGTCAGCCACTACGTTAGCCTTTCCAGGGTGGTAGCGGATTTCGCAGTCGTAGTCACTTAGGAGTTCAACCCATCGACGTTGTCGCATGTTTAGCTCCCTTTGGTTGAGGATGTGTTGTAGGCTCTTGTGGTCGGTGAAGATGACACATTTCGTACCGTATAGGTAGTGTCTCCATATTTTTAAGGCAAAGACCACAGCACCCAATTCCAAGTCATGAGTGACATAATTCCTCTCATGACTCTTGAGTTGACGCGAGGCGTAAGCGATGACCTTACCGCGTTGCATTAAGACGCAGCCTAGACCTTGGCTCGAGGCGTCGCAATAAACAACAAAATCATCGTTACCCTCAGGAAGTGACAGGATTGGTGCATGACAGAGTTTATGTTTCAATGTTTGGAAAGCCTCTTCTTGCTCTTGGTTCCAAATGAATGGTTCCCCTTTTTGAGTTAACATTGTGAGAGGCAATACGATCTTTGAAAAGTTCGAGATGAATCGACGGTAGTACCCAGCTAAACCAAGAAATGAACGAATTTCGGTTGGCGTTGTAGGCGCTCCCCAATTTTTGATGGCTTCAATCTTGGCAGGGTCGACATGAATGCCTTCCTTGTTAATGATGTGACCTAAGAATTGAACTTCCCTTAGCCAGAATTCGCATTTGGAGAATTTGGCGTAGAGTTGCTCTTTCCTCAGCAGATCCAAGGTAAGCCTGAGATGAAGCTCATGGTCGGCTTTAGAGCGGGAATAAACGAGAATATCGTCAATGAAGACGATAACAAACTGGTCCAGGTATGGACGACAAACGCGATTCATGAGATCCATGAACACCGCAGGGGCATTCGTCAAACCAAAAGGCATGACTAGGAACTCGTAGTGTCCATAACGAGTTCTGAAAGCGGTTTTCGCGATGTCGTCCTCCATGACGCGTACTTGGTGATAACCTGAGCGTAGGTCGATCTTGGAAAAGTAAATGGCTCCTTGCAGCTGGTCGAAAAGATCGTCAATCCTTGGTAATGGATACCGATTCTTGACCGTGAGTTTGTTAAGCTCACGATAGTCTATGCACATCCGGAAAGATCCGTCCTTCTTCTTGACGAAGAGGACTGGAGCTCCCCATGGAGATGAACTAGGGCGAATAAAACCCTTGTCTAGTAGTTCCTGTAGCTGGCTCGATAATTTCTGCATTTCTGACGGAGCCAAACGATACGGAGATTTTGCCACGGGGGTTGCACCGGGAACTAATTCGATGTGAAATTCGACTTGTCGGCTAGGAGGTAGTCCGGGTAAGTCTTTAGGAAAAACGTCTGGAAATTCACGCACAACGGGGACATCAGAGAGCTTCTTCCCCAAAGATTTCTTGATGGAGACATGAGCTAGGAAGGCGAGACACTTCTTTCGAAGGCATCGCCGAGCTTTAAAGCAGGAGATTAATTTCAGACATCTGCCTGATCTTTCTCCTTGAATAATTATGGACTCGCCAGAAGAACAAGGAACGCGAATGAGCTTCTCAGCACACACCACTTCCGCGTGGTTGATGGACAACCAATCCATCCCAACAATTACATCGAAACTTCCCAATTGCATAGGGATGAGGTCAATGTTAAGAGACGTCTGATCAAACGTAAGCGTGCAATTGCGAACGATTTTGTTCACTTGGGTAGACTCTCCGTTTGCCATTTCGACAGAGAAAGCGGGGTCTAAGACAGAGGTTCCTAGATTAAGCAATGGGACCAACTCGCTAGAAATAAAACTCCTATCTGCACCCGTGTCAAATAGAATAGAAACCCAGAGATTGTTGAGAATGAACGTACCAGTAATGACGTCAGGATTTTGGCGAGCTTCAGCAGCGCCAATAGTAAAGGCTCGGCCTCGGGCCGGAGGAAGATTTGCAAGACGAGGACACCTGCTCTTGAAGTGGTCCGTGGCTCCACACTCGAAACAGCCTCGAGTGTTGCTGGGTTGGGAACTGCTGCTCTGTATTGCCAGTTGATTACCTTGAAATCTGCAGCGTTCCGCTAGGTGCCCCAAACGTCCACAGTTCGTGCATTTCCAGCACGGGGTTCCGGCAGGGTGATGAAATTGGCAAGTGCCGCACTTGGGGTGAACCCCAGTGTACTCCCTCTTTGGCCTTCCAGAAGGGGTGGGAGCAGGAGCGACAGAGCTGATTGGGGTTGCGGGAGTAACCATCGCGTAACTGCTAGCCTTACGCTTTTTGATGCGGTTGATCTTTTTGGATGAGCCCTCAGCGGCCTTGCCCGTGTCCTTGGCTAGGACCCCAGTCTTAACCTGATCCTGGGTCAGTCGGGCAGCTAGTTCAATGGCCGCTTGTAGGGTTGATGGGTCAGCCCCGATAACGATTCCACGGACAGTGTCAGGTAGGCCATTGATGTAAAGCTCAATAGCCCGGGAGGGAGGGGTGACCAGGTGTGGTACGAGAAGGGAGAGCTCGTGAAAACGCTCCGTGTACCCTTGGTGATCAGCGCCCTTCATTCTGTGCACCCAAAACTCAGCTTCAAGTTTCTGCACCTCACTGCGAGGTACGAACTCGCGGGTAACCAAAGCTACAAATTCCGACCAGGTCATGGCCAAGGCAGCCTCACGCCCGCGGGTTCTTATCTCGTTGTTCCACCAGGTCAGCGCGCGTTTAGACAACATGCTTGCCGCGTGCGTGACTTTCAGTGTCTCAGGGCACGAGCTAATAACAAAGGCAGCCTCCATCTTTTCGATCCACTGGAGGAGACCAACGGCGCCTTCTGAACCGCTGAAGCTGGTGGGTTTGGTAGCCATGAAGTCCTTGTATGGCTTATTTGCTGGTTCGTTTGCGTTCTGAGCTGGAATTTGGTTGGCCCCAGAGGTTCCTTCTTGCCTCAGCCCCTGGCTGATGGCTGTTACCATGCCTGGTAACACAGCCGCGATCTGCTGGGCTATAAGGTTGGCTAGATCAGCGGAGTCCAAGGGGGCGGGTGCACGTCTGGGAGGCATTCTTGACAAAACGAAAACGAAAAAAAAACGAGTGTTAAATAGAATCAATGACACGCCAAAGATTAAGAATAGAGAACATAGATTATACCAAGAACACAGAATGACATGGCTCAAGAGATTAACAGTTAATATGCAACACATAAGCACGCAGCACGTATATAAGTGTAGACATGTGATTGTGATGCATGAGCTATCTAGAGTCAAGGATCCTAGGTTATAGTCTAGGTCGGTTTCCTAATTCCCTATAACCACTGGCTCTGATACCAATCTGTCACACCCCGATCGTGATGGCGGAATAATCGAGGCGCGGCGACTAAGTCGTGATTGTTGAGCACAATAGTTTAAAAGTCTAAATGCATAAACATAACCAAAATGTCAAATATTACACCATCCAGGTAACATGAAACAAATTGTTTTAATACAAAATATCAAGTTTCCAAATAACTCCTAGACTAGCCTTCATCTCTCTAAGGCCTCTAAACTTGCTAGGGATTTCTTGCTGCATTATTTCCTGAAAACATGTAACAAACTGTCAACTACTTAAAGTAGATGAGTGAATTCATAGGTTTAAAGAAAAAGAGTTTATACACAAACATACTAGTATAGGTTGTAGGGGTTTATATATAGGGTGTACCTGCGGCTAACCCACCACTCCTACAACTTATACTACTATGTTTGGATATAATACCCGGTTTTAAGATGGTTTGTAAGAAAAGGTCTCTTGGTTTTCCCAAAGAGGTTTTTGTAGTAAGTAAAACATGAAATGTTCTCCTGGACTCTCAGCGGGCTTATTATTCTCCCATTAGAGTCGTTTGTGATAAGATTACTCAAAGATTTGTGGTCTCCCAACGGTACATGTAGCACATAGCAGTTAAGCATAAATAAGGACATATAGATTTGAGCATGCTAAGTTTACTAGATAAACCAACACCAAGATCCCACTGTTTACTAGTATCCAAGATGATGGTGAATAAATGATGATGATGATGAATGATGATGGAACTCAATGATCACACAAGACTTGATTGACCCCACACAAGACTTAAACCAAGACTACCTCGTTCTTGTCATCCAGGACTCAGCTAGGTTCTACCGAGAGTAGGATAGACTCCCCAAAGAATCCTGGATTCCCTTGGTCCCTACCGAGACTAGTATAGGTCCTCAAGAGTTATGGATTTCACCGAGACTAGTATGAAATCCCATGAGTTACGAGTGCCACCGAGAATAGAATGCCACTCATGGTCGCGAGTTCTACCGAGAGTAGAATAGACTCTCGCGTCCAATTCAACTCATGATGCTTTGATCTCTAGATTTCCATGCTGACACAATGACTATGATGATATGAATATGATTCCCATTCCCATGATGTCAATGTTCATAGAATTTCCCATACTCATTGATTTCCAATGTTCTTAGATCTCCATAAGTTGATGGGTTTTCCCCATGTTCATAGATTTCCAAAGTTTATAGATTCTTAAAGAGCTTGTGGATTTCCGCACGTGTGTAGAAATCCAAAAGTTTATAGTTTAAAGAGTGTTTGCATAAATGCATAAATGATTTTATCCAAACTTGTAAAGTTACCATGTTTCCACCCCATAGTTTTGAAAAGCTTAAATAGGGGCTATGAACTCACCTTGATCTCGGGTTAGGATGGTGCTACAATAGATCTCCTTAGCCTAGAGTTGAACATATATATAAGGTTAACAACGTGCTATAAGTCTAAGAAAACGAGCTTACGCGGCCTCGAGCAAAAACTGGGTTTTAACGACGAAACAGCTTGGTTCTGGCTTGATTCGATCGAATAGGAACACGTTCGATCGAATAGACACACATTCGATCGAATCTGTGGCACGCTCGATCGAACTAGAAACACATTTGGTCGAACCAGTTGGAAAAACTCGTTCGGTCGAACATGGAACTTGTTCGATCGAATAGACACTCGTTCGATCGAATACGAAACTCATTCGGTCGAATGAGTTGGAGACAATTCGGTTGCTTTCCTATTCGATCGACTGGACTGATTCGATCGACTGGTTCGATCGAATGAGTCTGATTCGACTCCTTCAAGCTGGGCGACGGAGAAACCTACGGGTTTTTCAGATTTTCCAGATTTTTGACCCAAAATCGAAGTTTTTGACATGGAAATGCTCGGGATTGAAAGGGCTATCGATTCCTAGTGATTTTAAACACAAAAGCCTGCATTTTGACACCAAAACAAGACGGTTTTTGACCCGAAAACTCTAGAAACGAAAATGGGTGTTTTTGCTCGATTTGAGGCCGAAAATGGTTATGAAAATGGATGATTTTCAAGAAGATCTTACCAAGAATAACAACAAACAGATTTGTGGACTCGGATTTGAAGTTTGAAGACTTTCTCTCTCTAGTTTCTCTCTCTAGAATGAGAGTGTTTGGGTGGGAAGTGTTGGTGGAAATGAAAGAGATGGTGTAAGAATACTTGATTTTCCGCTTAAATACTCGGGTGACTCGGGTTCGGGTTTAGGCTACCGACGGGTCAAGACTAGTCGAGTTCATAAGTTTTTAAACAAACTAAAACTTTTTCAGCAAAACTTTTATAAAACCAGTTTCCGAATAATTATTTGAAATCTTTTTAAATAAGAACATTTAATTTTTGAAAGCATAAAAATTAATATTTTTCAGGCGTAAATGTCGTTTTATAAAATAAACATTTTAAATGATAAAAGCAGATTTTTCCAATGATATGGGTTCCGAACTTATCGTCCAGAATCCCAAAGTCTATAGTTTCCGATGATTTCACGATCCTAGTTTACCAATCGAATTTCAGGGCGTTACAGTCTCGCTGAGTGTGTAGATATACTAATACAAATTACGATTGAACGGGTTTTAAATTCTTGCCAACATAAAAATACTTTGTGTTTGTTAATGTTATTCACCAGATTTTAGCTGACGTATTATTTTAAACATTTTCAGGTAATCAGTAGTAAGTGATAAGGACAATAGAGTAACTGGGAGACAACTCATTGGAGATATGGAAGGATCTGTGGGCTCATTTTGTTAAGCTCCTTCTAAAATATGATTATGTTAAAACAAATGTTTTATATTATCAAGGGTATTTAAATCCATGTTTATATAAATAATTATTTTTTCAAAAGAATTTTCCGCTGCAATAAAATAAACTCCGATATATTTTTATAACCGATACCAACTATTGGTCATAATTCTAGGCCCCTATGACCGGGTGTGACAGGTTGGTATCAGAGCCACAGGTTTTTGCGAATTAGATATTTGACAAGTATCTAGGCTTTAACCAAAATTATTACGGATAAGATAGGTATGTGTCTAGTAAATTTTTAGACACAATAATTAGTACCTACCTCATTTTCTCATCTATAGAATGTTAAAGAAAGGAAACTCAAGAACTTTCATTTGAAACACTCGTGAAGCAGTAGAGATACTGGACGCTATTACATGTACGTTTCCTGTAAATAATACATAAGCTAGGGTTTTAATTGATTCTGGTACAAATCAAAGTTTTAAAGATTATAAGTTCAGTAGTCTATTAAATAAACCATTAGTAAAGTTAGACCAAACCTACGAAGTCGAAACGACAAACGGAGAACTAGTCAAGATATCTAAAGTATTAGAAGATGGTGAAATTACCTTGGCAGGTCATATCACTCATACGAGCTTATTGCTCATAGCACTAGCAGGATTTGATGTAGTGATCGGTATGGATTGGTTAGTCAATAATCAAGCTCGTATCATTTGCCGCAAAAAAGATTATAGAAATTCATACACCAAAAGGAGAAAGGATTCAAATTGAAGGAGACAAAAGTGATGGTCATATTAGTGTAATCTCGATGATTAAAGCTAACAAATGCCTAAGAAAAGGTTGTTTAGCATTCATGGCATGTGTGATCAAAGATCCAAAGCAGAAGCAGATCGAGGACGTGCCAGTGGTTAAGGAGTACGTAGATGTAGTTCCAGAGGAACTACCAGGTTTCCCTCCAGATAGAGAAGTGAAGTTTAGAATTGAATAGGTACTGGGAACGACTCCAATTGTTAAATCACCATATAAGTTGGCACAGATGGAATTGCAAGAATTAAAGAAAAGTTGGATGAACTTTTGGAGAAAGGATTCATTCGACCAAGTTCTTCACCATAAGGAGCTCCAATATTGTCCGTGAGGAAGAAATACGGATCGATGAGAATATGCATTGATTACCAAGCCTTGAAGAAAGTAACTATTAAAAATCCATACCCACTACCAAGAATAGATGATCCCTTTGATCAACTACAAGGAGTGAGTTTCTTTTCGAAGATTGATTTACGTTCAGGCTATCTTCAACCGAAGGTGCAAGAAGTAGATATACCCAAAACAGCTTTCAGAACAAGATATGGAGATTATGAGTTCACGGTAACGCCGTTTGAAATTACTAATGCTCCAGCCGCATTCATGGATATGATGAATAGAATTTGTAAACCATATTTAGATAAATTTGTAATCGTATTCATTGACGGTATACTTATTTATTCTAAATCAGAGGAGGATCACAAAGTTCACCTTAGGATTTTACTTTAACTACTTAGAAATGAGAAATTGTATGCTAAATTCTCCATATGTGAATTTTGGCTCCACGAAGTACAATTTCTTGGACATGTGGTCAATGCAAAGGGCATACTAGTAAATCCTACAAAGATAGAAGCTATAACTAAATGGGAGATTCCAAAAACGACAACCGAAGTTAGAAGTTTCTGCAGGTTATTATAGAGGATTCATAGAGAATTTCTCCCGGATAGTTGTCCCATTAACCTCATTGATTCGTAAGAATGTCAAATACGAGTGGGACCCAAGCAATAGGAGGCATTCTATATTTTAAGGAAAAAGCTTACAAATACACCTGTACTGGCTTTGCCAAGGGGTACAGAAAACTTCATGGTATATAGTGACGCATTTCACACAGGATTGGTTGTGTCCTTACGCAAGGAAACAAGGTTATAACTTATGCTTCAAGATAGCTAAAAGTACACGAAAAGAATTATACAACTCATGATCTAGAATTAGGTGCCATAATATTCTCGCTAAAATTATGGAGGCGCTATCTCTATGGAGTTTAATTCATCGTGTACACTGATCATAAAAGCTTAAAACATATCGATGATTAGACAGAACTTAATATGCGTCAAAGAAGATGGATGAAAACCCTAAACGGTTATGACTATGAAATAGTCTATCATGAGGGTAAAGCTAATGTAGTAGCTGATGCATTAAGTCGAAAAGAACATGAAAACCCAAGAGGATTAGAGCATTAAGACTAGAGGTACAAATAGATCTAATTCAGCAAATAAAGAATGCTTAAAAGAAAGCAATTAAAGAAAATCAAATTGCGGAAGAAAAACGAAATGGTGCCATTGACTCATTAGTCAAGGGCGATGATAACATTCTCAGATTATAGAATAGAGTCTGGGTACCAATCATAGGAAACATACGAGAAAAGATTCTCGAAGAAGCCCAAAAATCCAAATACATGCATCCTGGAAGTGACAAGATGTATCATAACCTTAAAAATGATTATTGGTGGATATGCATGAAGAAAGATATTGCCTTCTATGTTGCTAAATGTTTAACTTGCTCTAAAGTTAAACATCAAAAGCTGACATGCTTACTACATCAACCAGAAATACCATTTTGGAAATGGGATATGATAACCATGGATTTTATCATCAAGTTACCTAAAACTTCATGACAAAAATGATGCATTCTGGGTTATCGTAGATAGACTTACCAAGTCTGCTCATTTCATACCAATTCAGTAATCATATAACATGGATAGATTAGCACAATTATATGTGGATAACATTTGTATCTTTATATGGAGTTCCACTATCCATTATTTCTTATAGAGATAGTCGTTTCACGTCCCATTTTTGGAAACGTTTCCAAAAGGAGATGGGCAAGCACTTAAACTTAAGCGCGGCTTATCATTCACACACTGATGGACAAAGTGAACGAACAATTCAAAAATTAGAAGACATGCTTCGAGCTTGCGTGATAGATTTTGGAGGTAGTTGTGATATCCATTTACCCATAATGGAATTTTCCTACAACAATAGTTATCACACAAGTATTCAATCCGCACCATTCGAGATATTATATAGGTGTAAATGTAGAACACCAGTGTGTTGGTCAGAAATTAGAAAACATCAAATGTAAGGTTCTGAATTAGTTCAAAATACGATTGACGGAGTGATACAGATCCGAGAACGTTTAAAAGCATCAATAGATAGACATAAAAGTTATGCTGATGTTCATCGGAGACCATTAGAATTTCAGGACGATGGCTGGTCTTACTAAAGGTATCACCTTGGAAAGGCGTAGTTCGATTTGGCAAGAAAGGAAAGTTGAGTCCTCGTTTCGTTGGACCATTGAAGGTTCTTGGAAAGCTTAGACTAGTCGCCTATCGAGTGGAACTACCAGAAGAGATGAAAGGAGTACACAATGTATTTCACGTGTCAAACCTACGCAATTGTTTGGCCGATGAATCTCTTAAAATGCCTATAAAAGATGTGCATATTGTAACATCCTACTTTCGATGATAATGATAATAATAAATTTCATTTATTTAATAATGCGTTATTATCTTGTTTTGATAAAAGAAATATTTGAGTGTGGGCTTAGACATTAAAAGATGGAATAAGGGATGGTGATGGACCTTAGGTCCATGGGCTTAGAGGTATATAAACCCCTTAAACCACCCAAAAACCCTAACACTATCATTCTTATCTCTTAGCCTCCATACACTCTCAAAAACACACACAAACACCTTCCCTTCATCTCAGACCAAGATCCGAATGAAAAGACCCGAGCTCGTTGGTGTTAGAGCATTGTGACGAGCAAGACAAACATCAAGACTAGACCGTGTTCGCGAAACCGATTCATTTAAGGTACGTTTTGTAACGAAAATTTGTTCGTTTATGCTCGTCTCGTTTAGTACCCCTAGATCTGAACAAATGATAAAGACAAGCTAAACGTGAGGATTCTTGTTAATGTTTGATGGGTTAATTAATCAAAAGTTTAGCCGTGTATATATATCAATCAAACGCACCATATAAACGTAATGTTTTGATGTTTGGTGGATTAGGGTTTGTAGGCGACATGTATACGAAGCTATTGATACCAATTTTGTGCTGTTTCATCGCGATTTGATGGTTAATTCAAAATCTAGGCCTGTTGACTTTTTTTGTTCATATCGATTTTGACTTTGACAGCTAGAGTCAAAGATTGAATAATTCCTGAATCCATTCGGTATGATAAACGAATGGTTGATCGTTCGTTAAGCAACTTACGAATAAGATTCATTCGTATGATATGTGATTGTTTTGTAAATGATGTATGAATGATATTTGAATGCTATAGAAAATATTAATAGTATGTATGAAAGTATATATATATATATAAAGAAAAATATGTATGGTTGTATGGTATGAGGGTGGCAGAACCTAATAATATATGTGAAGGAGGGTGACAGACCCTAATATTAGGTGTGAGGTTATAGGGTGAAAGTCTCTTTAAAACGTATCAGTATGTATGTAAAGCAAGATAAAATATGAAAGTATGAAAGAAAGAAAGAATAAAGGTATATACTTATGTATGTACAAAAGAAAGTAAAGTAGGATAAGTATGTGATATATGAACGTATTGTAAGTTGCTTGATTAACTAGAACTCACTCAGTGTAGCTGACTTTTAGTATGCACGCGAGTTAATAGACTGAAGCAGTTAGCTTGAGGGAGACACATGGCAGGATATGAAGAAGCTGTCATTTGTAGAAAGATTTATCATGATGTTAAGTAGGATGTTTTATGTTATGTTTTTTTAAAGAGAAGTTTGAATGTTTGTAACGAATGGTTGAAGTTTTATTTATTTCGCAAAACTTTTAATTAACTATGTTATTTAGAACTATGTTTATGAGTAAATCAAACATCCAAGTAGGGCACCGGGATCGGGGCCTTACACATATAAACGAAAAGCTTAAATTCGTAGAACAACCAATCCAAATTGAGGAAGGCCAAATCAAATTCATCAAACGGAAAAGATTGAAACTCGTAAAAGTTCTATGGACTTCTAGGCTGGTCCAGAGTATACATGGGAACTTGATTCAGAAATGCGAAAGAATTACCCACACTTATTTGATCAATCTCGAGGACGAGATTAATTCAAAGGTGGGGAGGATGTAACATCCTGAAAATTTAGATACCAATATGTCAATTTAAGAATTTGAGGGACCAATTAGTCATATAGCTAAAATAAAATTATAAAACTCTCTTGAAGCGACACATGTTCGATGACTAATAGGATGAAATCGACATGTGTCTGATGACTAATCTAGTGAAATTGACACATGTACAATGACTAATCAAATAGATTGACATGTGTCGCCACATGTCACATGAAAGGACATATGTCATCACAAATTGAACGGTGACAAGAGACGGTCCGACCGACGGTATAAGAAACAACTATATATAGCGGTCATGGGTTGCTTATTTGTGACATCCTCAACACCAAACCACTATCACTTCCTCGAAGTTTGTGCCACTGAGTTGGAGTCCCGACGCCACTCTAGATTTTCGACGTTTCATACCCCAACACCCTACGTGTAGTCGATGTACTCCTCGTTTGTCCTTAAGCGTTATACCCATTTTAAGATAAGAGTTATGTTTAAGATATTTTACCTCATAGATTAGATCATAGTCGAGGATATAGCCTAAACTTTGGAAACTTTATAAATATATTTAAAATTTTTATACATAAAGGTTTAAAAAATAATAAATGTTTCTTTATTATTAAGAAATATAAAGTTTTACTTGTAAAGGTTATTGTTAATTGATTTTCTTCTAAACAAAGAAACATTAATTTTAATATAACAGATATTTATAAATAATTAAATAGAAAAGCATGACGGTTAAATAATTAAATAGAAAAGCATGACGGACATGTAGTAACTAGAAGGGTGACAATACTGGTACTCGAGTTTCTTGTCTAAAGAAAGTAATTCGTATAAATCCTAATCAACCGCGGGACCCATTTACTTTCTTGGAGAGCTTGATGAGAGTGTTCGAACCTATTAGGCCAAAAAATGCCACACCAAACGTCAAACAAACTGAAGTAAGTATTTTTAAATAAAAATTACTTTTATATCACAAGAAATGTTTTATCAAGGTTTAAATCTACAAATTAAACTAAAGGTCTAAAGCTAGATCAGTTGATCTAGATACTCATACAAAGATATTCTCGTAACTATAGGTTCGAGACAACTTGCACAACATAAACCAGTAAAAAAAATTTGATCATAACAAAGGTGAGTACATTGACTCTAAAACTAACGTTAAGGAATTAAGCATTTTTACATATGATTTAAAAATCAAACACATGGCTTTGGTTTTCAAAACGTTTGATGCGTAAACGTAATCTAACGACATAGAATTCAGGCCATAAGTGCACGTATGGTTGGATCCAAGTTTATACATGTGTTACAAATAAAAGGCCGTAACATGGCTAGTAAAGAGAATCACTTGTAGGTATTCGTAAAACTATGGTCAATCTGCGTAAAAAGACTAGTGGGCCCAGTGGTTGTACACTCGGGTGAAACAATCCCGCTGAGTGTGTAGATATACTAATACAAATTACGATTAAGCGGGTTTTAAATTCTTGCCAACATAAAAATACTTTGTGTCTGTTAATGTTATTCACCAGCTTTTAGCTTACGTATTATTTTAAACATTTTTAGGTAATCAATAGTAAGTGATAAGGACAGTAGAGTGACTGGAAGACAGCTCATTGGAGATATAGAAGGATCTGTGGGCTCATTTTGTTAAACTCCTTATAAAACATGATTATGTTAAAATAAATGTTTATATTATCAAGGGTATTTGAATCCCTATTTATATAAAGAATTATTTTGTCAAAAGAATTTTCCGCTGCAACAAAATAAACTCCGATATATTTTCAAAGTAGATACCAACTATTAGTCATACGCCTAGGCCCTAATGGCCGGGTGTGACGTTATACTTGTGTTTAGATCCTTACATATGTTGGAAGAGGGTAGGCATACCCCACCACACGTGGTATCAGCTTCCGTCTAATTGAGCCTGTCCACAGGCTGTGAGGTGTAACATTTGTTAATTTTCAAACCCGAACCGTTTTAAGTTTTCGGATATATATATATATAGTTATTAATTAACCTCAAATTTCGTTTCATGTATATTATGAAATTATTGCATTTAAAACAAAGTTTAGGGATCAAATATGTCATAACCAACAATCAGGGTTTTTTAGTCGTGCCACGTAGCGCGGCGAACTCAAGAACGTGCAACGGCATTGTTCTGGTCACGATACGCGACCAAAAACGTTGTTACACTATTTTTTGTTTACTTGAAGCAATTAATCCAATTCATGGCCAAATTGATTAGTTTTATATTTTGATTAATATTGTTATGATCACATTAATCTCCTTTAATCAAAATTTATATGTTGCAACTTTATTCTTTATGATTAATTAATCATTTTCAAAGCTTTTTAAACCTCTTAATAACCGTTAAACAAATTCAAAGAACTGAAACATCGATGTTATAACTTCCCTATAAAAAGTGTTTTATTATCTTCTTCCAACCTTGCCACACCTCAATATTTACCAATTTCACTTGTTCTTACTTGTTATTTTGGAGTTCTTGCATACTTAGGCTTCTCAAAGTCAAGCCGTTCAATTTTCCAGTTTCTTATTTGTTCTTGTTTCATTCCCGGGTATGTCATGTTATGTTATCGTTTTATATACCATTATTCCTCGGGTGCTAGTTCATCAAAAACACGAACTCGGCTCGCTTATGTACTATTCAGTCAAGTTTGGGACTTTTTATATACTCAAATTGATAAATTAAATATTTCATCTTATTAACATCCTATCAATATTTTTAACATGTTCGAATAAAACCCGACATAGTGTCAAGTTTGTGTCCGACTAAAACCGAACTTCTCGCTTATATTACTTTCCTTACTTTTTGGGGCCGTTGATTTCCGTTAACAGACCAAATACATAAAATTGATTAACTATCGAAACTCGATTTTAAAATAAAAAATATTCACTTAATCAATTTTACGTTAAAACTCTAGATTTTAACTAATTATATAGTAAAAATATATTTTTAACAACACTAAAAAACACCAAACTTGAAAACAATCACATCTTCACCTATACCTTTTCATTTTACGAACATTATTATAACTATAGAACAATTCAAATAACCGGTAACAAAGATGCGGGACAAGTTAGCTTAATTTCTATGATTGGTGCATTAGTAAAGCAAGAATTAACATTCATTTCTAAATTGTTGGATGGCACCGATAATTAAATGCTTGATTATTTGAAATTTTAGTTCATCATTATCACATTTAACGACCTATCGCATTATTATGGTTTATATATATATATATATAGGTTTAAGTTAAGAAAGAAATCATATTATTGCAAGAAATGAGAGAAATGAATATGAGCCACTAGTTTTATTTTAGGTTTTAAATAATTAAAAATAAATAAAAAGATATAAATGAAACAACAAATGCACCCTCTCTCTCCAAATAATACAACTAATATAACCATAATAAGTATCTCTCTAATTAATATATCTAACTAATTTAGCTATAATAATTAAAAAGATAAAAACACTACTATAGTTTTATTTTTTATTTACACATTCTTCATTTTATTCAACATAAATACAATTTAATCATATAATACTATTCTTTATATTAAAAAAATAATTTCCACTCAATTTATTTGCAAGTTTTTTAACATTAAATATCAAAACATAATATATATTTTTTTTCAATTGATATGCCTACAAAAATTATTGTCATAAATAATAATAGAAAAATATCATACAAATGTGTCCATTAAATGCAAACATTAAATATATAACCTACACAAAGTTATATAACCGACACTTGTTTTGAGCGATAAAAACGTACAACATACAAAAAGTATACAACTTACATATGTAATTCGACATCAACAATTATATAAACTACACAAAGATACACATATCCTACACATGCGTAGGTTATATGTTTTTCATATGTAGGTTATATGTTTTTTTATTCTTAGAACAAGTGTAAGTTATATCTTTTGGTGTAGGTTGTATATTTTATTGACATTTAATGCAAACATGCGTAAAGATAGTTTTTTGTATTATTCATCACAATGTAACTACGTGTTGATGGATATTGATATGTTGAGTTTGAAGAAATTAGCTTTGAATAAAAAGAAATTAATGTATGAATAAATTGTATTTGTGTAAGATAAAACTTTCGTGTGTAGGTTATATGTTTTTCGTGTGTAGGTTATATATTTTCGTGTGCGTGTGTATTTCATTGATGATAAGTTTTGTGTGTAGGTTATATGTTTTTTTTGTACATGTTATATGTTGTCTTATTCTTAGAACAAGTGTAGATTATATATGTTTTTGTGTAGGTTGTATGTTTTTTGTTATTTTTTAAACCAAACACATGTAAAATAGTTTTTTTTGTATTATTCATTATAATGTGAGTATGTTTTGATGGATATTAATATATTAAGTTAGAAGAACTTAGTTTTGGATAAAAAGAAATTTTAATGTATGAATAAATTATACTTGTATAGGATAAAAATTCAAGACGCAAAAAATAAGTTATCAAAATAAATGAATTCTTAATATTTTCTAATTATAATAATTTAATTAGTTATATTAATTAAGTATATAAGTATTATGGTTTATTAGTTATATTAATTGAAGAAAGAGAATGATTAATAATTTCTTTATTTAGCTTTAAGCATTTAAAACTTAAAACAAAACTAGTGGTCCATATTCATTTCTTGCATTTCTTGCAATAATATCATTCTCTCTTAAATATATATATATATATATATATATATATATATATATATATATATATATGCACATTAAATTTTTTAGGGCCCATTTTTATAACTTGTATAAGGCCCGCGAAAACCATCGAGCTCTCAGGTACGGCTTTGGGTGTAAAGGTGCAAAAAAAACCCGAACGCGGAACCGGTTTTTTTAATACCCGAATCCGTACCCGACCCTATCCGTAGGGTACGGATAGGGTATGCATTTCGGTACTAAAACCCGAACCCGAACCAGACCCGATTTGTACCCGGTAATACCCGAAAACCCGAACCAGTTCCATACCCGGAACCGGGTTTTTCCAATACCCGAAACCGGGTATTTCAAATACCCGATGTATGCCCGAAAAACACCCCTAAAAGTGCATACTTTTAAAAAAATCCAATATATTTAAACTAAAAAGTACCCGGAACAAAGCCCGAAAAAGGGTTTTTTCAATACCCGAAAAGAGGGTATTCAAATACCCGGTTTTTGAATACCCGGTTTTATACCTGACCCGAACCCGATGCATAGGATATGGTTTATAGAGACAATACTTGGACCCGGACCCGAACCCGACCCAGGTATTACTAATACCCGATTTTCCAATACCCTGTCATATCTAAACTTGATTCCATACCCGAACTCGGGTAGTTGAAAAACCTGATTTGTGCACCTCTAATTGAGTGTACACTTGAGAGATTGGATATTTAATGAGCGTATTTTTCTTTTAATATTATGTACGAATTGGGTTTGAAAAGTCACCCTGATCCTATCTGTTTGATGTCGTTTTCATTCCTTCAACATCAATAGTAACGTAAGATTGGGTCGCCTTCAAGAACGCCACCTTTGCTGATGCATGTACTAGCTAGTTGAAAACACATGCATGGACTTGTAGAAATTTCAAGGTTTGCAACTAATGCGTCAAATCATGTCTATGAACAGAATATTCTTAAACTCAATTTTCTTTTACTTTTTCCAATTACATAACCGAAGAATAAAATGGTATATTAATGAGTTGTATGCATATGGTAAGTCCTTCGAAGTCCTCAGACAACCAGCTGCACTTGGCCGTTAAAAAAATAGTAATCTCACTCAAAATATAAAACGATATACATTTTTGGCTTAAATATAACTCGTTTGTAAAGCATGGTCTCATATATAAATAGAACCTTTTTTCATAACAAACAACCTTATAATATATTAGTACTAGAGAACGCTCCAAAGTCTAATTACTGGGTAATAGAATCCGGTTATATATATGAAACCAAGGTTTATGCTATAATTTTGTTAATCGAATTAAGCTTTTGTTATATATCATATGAAACTTCATCATAAGATTTTCCGAAAAACTTTTCAATGGTAATCTAATTGGACTTTTAACCGATCACAGTACACTAACAAAGTTGTTTTCATGTTTGGACAAGTGAAAGGATAAACATGCCACGATATATGAATAACTTGATCCATAGCATTTTTACACGTTACTTTATCATTAATAATTATTAATACAACTTAAGTTAAGTAAAAAATCAAAAGATTCAAACCAATCAATTACAAAATCCAAAAGACACGTCTATTATGGTTTTAGATTTTTTTTTTTGCTTTAGTTATGAATAATTTTGCTCATATATTCACTACTGAATGTCTGAATCTTAAATGCAGCTACCAAGTTATTAACTAATTGCTTATAGATATAGTAGAATAGTAGATTATGTATCTTTATAAACACATGAAACGGATTTGTCATGATACAATTACAATATCGTCGCTTGTAGCATATAACTAACAACGCTCTTATCTTTGACTCTTTGTGAAGACCGTTGAAATATCTTCGGCTAAATGTGCAAGTGGATAGCAAGCAATGAAGATGACAAATTAGATTTGAACTACTCAATACTTGACTAGTCATATCATATTATTAAAGAGACTATAAAAGCTTGAAGAAACAAATAAAGTCGTAATATGTGGCCTTCATTTAGAAATACTTTAAATCACTATAAAAGAAACCTAAAAAACAAAAATAACTGAAAAATAAAACTAAAAAACTAGAAATTATGCTATATTTTTTCATGATTTGTCGTTTTAATCCCGATGCCAAGTTGAGCTCTTCTCCGTGAAGATGGCTAAGATTTCTAACTCGCGTTAAGATATCGAAGTGTTTCCGCTCGGCCTCATTTAAACGCATTTTTCCCATTCAATCTCAGCCTCTTCGCTTATTTTTTGCCTCATTTTCATCTTCTCAATTTGCAACTCTTTGAAACTTGCAAACTCATCTTTTATAAAATTCAATTTCGGGTTGTCGGTTTAAGACAACCGAACAATTTCCGAAACTTGATTTTTTTCATCTTCTCAATTTGCCTTGTCCATCCTAATCGGATGTTCCGGTTCAACCAGATCGTCATCACTAAACTCCATATTAAGATCTTGATTACACCGGGCATCCGAACTACCTGTGCTAAATTCTCCACTTTCGGACGTTTTTGCTTCCTTCACCGACTCAACTTCATTCGGTACCGGATGCCACTTCGAACACAACCGAACAATTTCCCAAACTTGTGCGTAAGGAAACACATGCTTATGTTTGGCAACAATACCGTTCGTTTACCAACTTGTAAAATCGGTGTCGTTACTACCACTATTTTCATTATTCTTGGCTTTGATGTAAAGCATAGTTGTCAATAGTGATGATAGAGCTAGCTATAGCGCGTTATGTAGCGTAGCAGGATTTCATCGCTATCTCATATTTAGTGCTTAATAGTGTGAAGAATAGCGACCTTTCAGGTTTATTGAATTTTTTCTCTGTTTTAATCAAAATAGTGATGCTAAACTCTATATTTTAGTTGGATTTCAAGGGTTTTTTTTTGTAATATACTTATAAAAAAACCGTTTTTTTTTGTCAAATATAGGTTTTAAAATGCATATAAAATATTTTTAATACTTTTCTAGTGTATTCCTAAACATAAAGTAGCGCTTACTATTTTACCGCTATCGTTGTGTAGCGTATAGGTAGCTTGTCGCAATCGCCGCTATTCGCTATTAACAACTATGATGTAAAGATTGTTAAACCATCCTGTCTTTTTATTCATCTCTCTCCATTTTCCGTGAATGGAACCATGTGACCGATACGCCAGGAGTTGTAAAATTTCATGAAACTTCTTCATGACGACCTTCCAAAAACTCATTCACCTTTGTGCATTACCTAATAACATATAAATAAAATACATAACGTAAATAAATTTAATCTATTGATATCGTTTAAAAAAGCATAGAACTAAAATCAATACCCTTTGACGCATTCTCGCTTTCGCTAACCAAAGCTTTTGCCAAAGCAACTTCGACCGGATTCCGCATGATAACCTTTTCTCTAAGTGGTGGTTCTTTAGTGGCCCGTTTTTTCGAATTCTTCTTCTTCACGGGTTCGGGTTGAGTTTCCGACACTACCTCTTGAACATCTTCAGTTTGAATTAGACGTGCACAAATCGGGTATTTTTAAAACCCGAAACCGGGTAGGAACCGGGTATTTTCAGATCGGGTACAAAATGAAACCGGTTCAAGTCAAGAACCGGGTAGGAATCGGACCCGACCCGGTAGGGAATATGGGAACCCAGTGGAACCGGGTAGGGTACGAACTGGGTCCGGTTTATACCCAAAAACTGGGTACACCGGGTTTTTTTGATTTTTATAATAACACTAGCCGTTAGGAACCGGTTCCAACGGCTATATAGCCGTTTTTGGGCCGTTGGAACCGGTTTTTAACCATATATAAGTTACACGCATACTATAAATAGCTAGGTGGTGTGTAGAAATTGATAAACCACTTTTAAAACTCTAAAACATACTTTAAATCATAATTAAGCTTAAACCGACAATCAATGGCAAGTAATGAGGATGTTGTTATAGTCATCGACACAACACGATGCCAAGACGTTTAGGTTCATTATAATTTGTGTGTCATGAACGACTCAAAAGAGATGTCCCGGTGCAAGTATTGTTCCAAGTTTCTGAAAATGGGGTCGAACTCCACGCTACGAAAGCATACCAATAAGTATGTCCGTGAAAAAAAAGTTTGGATGCCAAGAAAGCGGAAGCGGGAGAGTCGTCCGGCTCTACAACTCAAGCACCTACCGCCGCCGGTAACAACACTTAATCGTTGTAGAGCGCGGAAGTAAAATGACGAACCTTGTTTGTTACTTTAAGTTGTTATGTTTAATATTGCTATGTTTAATAATGTTTGTAATATGTTGTGTTTGTTATAATAAAATGTTCGTTGTTATTGTAATCAAGTGAAAGAGTAATAAAAAATAATACATGACTAATAATAAACAAAGCAAAACCAGTTAATAAACAAAGTAAAACAAAAAATTACTTGAAAGTTGATCGACTGGTTCGTGTTACAAATTAAGTTAGTAAAATAAATAAAAATTACAAGTCTTCAAACTCTTATTCTTAGTCTTCGTCTTCGTCTTCTTCACCACCCGATATTCCGGAAGAAAGCCCTTCTTCTACCTCCTCATCATGAATTGGACGCTCTAGTGATATTTCGTCTTCAAATTTGCCTTGTGTTGAATACGATCCACCGCATCCAAATGATCCTTTAGGCACATGCACACCTCTAGAGACTCTGGAGTTAGTTTTGTTCTTCGCATCGATAATACCCTCCCACTAAGAAAAAAAAAACCGATTCCGAAGCTATCGTTCAAGTTTGGATGCTAAGCAAGTCCGAGCCATGGCGGATAGAATAGGAAATTCGTTTTGCTTTCCTTTCCACCAAGCCAAAATATCAATGTTGCGAATTTCATCGACCGTTCCCTTAACATAGTTTGCTCCACTATATCGACCAAGTTAACTTCTTGGTGTATTTCCCCTTTGCCTCTTAGCTGCTGACTCACGAACAACATTCATCAAATTTATAAGCTTATACTTGCACGGCTTGTTGATCAGTTCTTCATGTAAGCAATGGAAAACATGATAAACTTTAAACCTATGAACTTGTTACAGCAGTGAGAGTAGTAAGCGCAACAGAGTAGGATGTAAATGACATGGTTGTCAGCTTGGTCGAGTTCCCTTTTGCGATGTATAGTTAAGGATGGTGTTAGGGTTTTTGAGAGCAACCCGATTTTTAGGAGAGAGAAGTCACACAAAATTGTTATGTGTGTGCGATTAAGTTATGATGTTAATATTTATCTCTCTATATATACACCCAAGGGGAAACCCTTTATTAGTTAGTAAGGGTAATATGGTTCATCAACAATTATCAAACTAATATATAATAAGGTATAATAAAAATTTTGATCTATTATAATATAAATGATTATAATGGCAATATATAAATATAAATATATAATAATTATATATTTAATCTTAGATTCTCCCACTTGGCCGAGTAATAATTTATTGTGAGTATTATATAAGCCTGATCATAGGTTAACACTCATTTTATCTTTAAACTTAAACTGGAGTAGAGAAATACAATCATTGAATTGAACGTAAGCTCAAAACCCCCATTAATCATACCGCAGTCCTTATTTATAACCTAAGTAGTTATGATCAAAATTTTCAAGTAAGCCCTTCAGAAATTTTGATTTGTATATTAATTCATCTATATGTCATTATGCATGCAGAACATATTAAGAGACGTAAAAATCAAAACTGATGAGAAATTTAATAGTTAATCATTCATAGTATGATATGGAGTTCCACATTGTCATCAATTACCCGCCATTATTATAAGTGCTTTCATAATATTTATGGGTGAGACTTTTAGTTATCGGATACTTAAGCATATCATGAATGTATTCGATACGAAAATTTAGATTCCTCAATTCTTTCATAAACAAATAATTAATTTCATATCAAAATTTTAATGCAGCACTTCCCAAACTTTTACTGTTTGATAAAATATGGTAGCTGACGTTAGCACAGTAAATCTTCAATATATCATTTATATGGAGTTAATAAACTTATGAGTCCACTGATAAAGTTTCAACAACATTTATTGCTAATTGTGTTGTGATTAATCAACACATTATGTCATTATAACTTAGATTTTTGTTACCAGTTCATTATGGCTCCTCCATGATATAGATCTATCTGCTAACAAAAGAATATATCCCGAAAATTACATTTTCTTATCTCTGAATATGACAAAGTTAAGAGTAATCTATTGGTTTGAATTCTCACTTCTTCTTTTTAAGTTATTGTCTTTCGTTTCTTATAAAGATATCTTAATACTCTTTTAGATGCTTCACATTAATCTAGATATATCTAGTATGTTGCAATTTGAGTAATATTTGAACGAGTATAGACTTGAACCTACATGAGGCTTCTACTTAATGAAGCATAGGGAAATAATCTCAATGATCCTGTATCCTCTGAAGGAGAGCAACATCGCTTGTTACATGTGAAATGACCCATTTAAGGTAAAATCTATGGAACTAACTAATGTCCATTCAGGTCTATCTCAGAATGTTATGAGATCTATCACGTAAGGGATATCTTTGAGATATATCATATCAAAGTATGTGTTAACAATACTTTGACTTATGTAACATATATTGTCAAAAGAATGTCATCTATATAAGAAAAAATATGTTTTTAGTTGCTCCCACTCATCTTGAGGTAGCTACATTAATTCACTTGGTTCTTGATGAAAATAATTGTAATAATATTTCATCACATTATGATGTCTACATTAACCTATACATGGATTTCATTGACTTATATACTAAGTGTTCTTTGACCTTCAATTTAGAACTTTCAGGTTGTTTTATGAACATGTAAATATGTAAGTCAGTTGTTAGGAAAAGTTGTTTAATGTTCATCTAATGTAGCTCTTAATTGTTATAAGCTACTGTTGGGTCCATATTGGTTGGTTTGCACTTAGCTTTGTGTTTGGTTTTGTATCGTGTTGTGTGCGTGTATGTAAACCGAGATCCTTGTGATCTCGGTGGGCTTTGGGCTTGTAATGGGCTTGGTTGTAGTCCCTATATATAGACATATTGTATGTAGGGTTAGGTTGTCCGTTCACTTTTATTGTTGAACGTGAGTTTGTGTAACAAAGTGCTTAAGCACCCGACGTTAATATACGTGTGTTTTGAAGCATCCCGTGTGTTCTTTATTTGCTTTATCGCTTGGCATGAATCATCTCATGTTATATTCTGCAATAACATCAATATTATTGATATCACATTGGAAAGTCCGATTGTGATAAAATAGATTCAAGGACTTACAATTGGTATCAGAGCCTATTGACCTATTCTAGGCTCGATTGTGATAAAATAGATTCAAGATTTTGGTATTTTGATCATTGAGGTATTTGGTTTTCCGGTGAACAGTGCATCGGAGAAGAAAAGGGTATTATTTGGTCAAAGATTGGGTTAGTTTGGAAACAATTTAAATCCCACAAATCACGGGATTTAGTTAGGTTGCCAGATTTGAGTGATCATATATGTTCTCGGGTTTCATTGACTCCTAGACAGATTGTCATAGTTTCGGCTAAATCTATGTGTTTTCGGTTAAATTTCTAAGTTCTCGGTAAAATCTGGTAGTTCTTGGTCAGATTTGGTTGTTCTCTGTCAACCTTTGTGTTCTATGTTGATCATCATAGTTCTCGGCTGGGTTTAATACTAGGCCTTAGTCTAATCAACAACTTGGGCTTCACTAATTGGACCTTGTGTACGGGACCAGTTTCATTCTTATTAGTAAAACGGACCAAATCACTAATGGATCATCTAATGCGACATTGCACCAGGAGTTGGACTCCATAATGAGGACTACTACTCGTATATGTCGTTTATTATCTCATGAGGGGTTTAGCGAATAGAAGTTCAGGTTTGAGAAATACGTTAAATTGAAAGATGCCAAGGTTTGGAGAAGTATTGTTAGAGGTTCTCAAGTTATATCGTACTAACGTGAAAATTCTGAGGAAGTTGCAGTGAAACCTGTTGAGATGTACAATGATGCTGATTTTGAAAAAATGGAAGAGGATGAAAAGGCACTTTCAACTTTGACTATGGCACTTTCACCTGAGATTGCCTTGGGATTTAGAGAACTACAGTCTGCTAAGGCTCTATGGGAAGCCTTGATTGAAGAGTATGAGGGTAATGAGGACATGAGGAGAAGTCGTCAAGATCTCTTGCGACAGAAGTTTAACTTGTTTAATCACGTTCTGGGAGAGTCGTTGGAAACTCAACTGCATAGGTTCATAGCCCTTGTGACTGAGACGAGATCTGCAAATATCAATCTAACAGCCGTTGAAACAAACAATAAGCTGATAAACTCCCTGCCTCAAAGTTGGGATATGAATGTTGTAGTAATTAAGAAGACGAAAGATCTCAACAGGCTAACACTGTCAGATGTTATGGAAATCATCAAAGCTTGTGACATGGATGACAAGCAACGTGCCAAAACCATGTAAACTCTTACAATGCAGCTGGCTACAGTGTTGCTTCCAACAATGCACTCATTTCATAAGACAGCTTTTCTATGTTCAAAGCTACTCAAGGGCAAAATAATCAACAATATCAACCTCAAAAAAACTTCTCAATGTTTAAATCCGCTCATGATAAATTCTTTCAAGCTCCACCGCTACCAACTCCAGTGTTCTTTCCTAAACTTGCTCAACCACCCGCTGCTACCGTTAAACCTCAAATATCTGCTGCTTCTTCTAGTAAGGGTTATAGTCAGATTCCTCCTATTTCAAGGGAAACTCAGGAAAATATTGCTTTAATGGCGGGGTTCATGAATTGCTGCAACGCCTTTCTTGCTGGAAATCTGGTTCAACCAGTAGTAGCTGCTGAAATTGATCAAATTCATCCTGATGATGTAGAAGAAATAGATCTCTCTTGGCAAATTGCCATGGCAATGTTTCGTGCAAAGAAGTTTACTAAGAGAACGGGCAGAAACAACTGGAACGTGCCAACTAATCAGAAGGTGGGTTTTAACAAGGATACTTTGAGGTGTTACAACTGCCACGAGATGGGTGACTTTGCTCGTTAATGCACCAACCCAGCGAAGGAAGAAAACATGGAAAGGGCGCTGGTTCCAGTGGGAAATGCTAGGGGAGAAAACGGGACAGGTATTGCTGAAGGTGAACGGGGTATGGTAGCTCAACAATTCTCCTGGAATGATCACATGGCAACCCTCAGCATAAACAATCAGACTACCAACTTTGCTTGTATTGAGAGTGTTGAAGAAGAAAATGCAGCCGAGGAACAAGTTAAGGTGCTTTAATTTGCTTTCATGGCCTTCACTCCCTCCAACTCATCCGAGGTAAGTTCTCAACTATGTTATCAAGCTTGCATTAGTAAAGTAGATCTCTACAAATCTCATAATAGTAACTTGCTTAGAGACATGGAAACAATAAAATCTAAAAATTTTGCTCTTAAGAAAAATGAAAAAGCTTTCAGAGATTAAATAGAGGCACAGAAAAAGGATTTTTCTAAACTTCAATATGATTTTAGTATAAAATGTTATCATCATCTGGATGCTAAACACAAAATTGTCGAGTTAATTGATGAACTGGAAGCCTCTAAATTAGAAGTTATTAATTTAACTGATAAATTTAAAAGAGCTGAACTAGATTTTAAAATCGAAGGCTCCAGTATTGTTGTTAACTCCATGATTGAGAATCAATTATGGTGGAAAGAAAATTGTTTGGCCTAGTTTTGTGGTTTGAGCTTAGTTTGTATCTAGTTTTACTTGGTTTGAATCTGGGTTTTGGGTTTGTATGTGAGCCGAGAACACTTATGTGTTCTCGGTGGGATTTTGGTGTTTGGGCTTGCCTAGTTGGTTGATAGCTCTATATATAGACTTGTCATGTATAGGGTTAAAGGTTGTTCATTCTTAGATTTGTGATCAAGTATTGTAAGTGCTTAAGCACCCGACGTATTCAATAATATTCGTGTGTTTTGAAGCAATCCTGTGTTATTTACTAGTTCTTGTTTGTGTTCTTGAGTCACCGAGTGTTGGTATTCTGCACCAATACTCGTTTGGTTGATATCATATTGTAGTGATCCAGATTTGGGACTTACAATTGGTATCAGAGCCTTTGACGAATTCAGGCTCGTTATTGTGATATCAACGGATTCAAGATATCAGAGTTGGGTGGAACTTGTGTTTTTCCGGCGAGTTTCTATCGAAGAAGAAGATCAGACGTGAATTTGACCAAAGATTGCTATATATTTTGAAACAATTTTAATTCCCACTAAAATAGGGATTTAGTTGTTAACAAAATCAGCAGGTCAATTAAATTTTCTGGTGTTCTCGGCTGACTTTCATAGTACTCGGCCTCTGAAGCTCTCGAATCTGTAGTTCTCGGCTTCTCATTGTTCTCAGCTCCTTGTTGTTCTCGGCTAATCAAAGTTCTCGGTCAAAGAGTTGGTCAACCAACTAAGTTCTCGGTCAACCCTGGTCAATACCTTAGTTCTCGGTCAAAAGTTTGGTCAACATTTCATTCTCGGTTGACTCTGGGTTCTCAGTCAACTTTTAAGGGTTCTCGGTCAACGTGTTTCAGTGTACTCAGCCAAGTCTGTTGGTTTGGGCTTGTTTTCTTGGACCTGGTTATTGGACTTAATTTTTAATTGGACCTAAAATAATCTGTAATCTAATTGCAATGGCCCAGTTAACTAATGGCAGCAACTCCATCAACTCGTCTCTTCACCAAGAACTTGATTCCATCATGGGCATCGCTACTCGTATACCCCGCTTATTGTCCCATGAGGGGTTCAGTGAGTTGAAATTCCGTTTCGAACATTATGCCAAAATGAAAGATTCAAAGATTTGGAAAAGTATTGTGAGGGGACTTCAAAGGATCACCTATCAAAGGGATGGTTCAACCGAGGTTCTTGTGAAACCAGTTGCTTTATACGATGATGATAACTTTGCAAAAGTTGAAGAAGAAGAGAAAGCTTTATCATCTCTAACTATGGCACTCTCACCTGAGATTGCCCTCCAGTTTAGAGAACTCCAAGCAGCTAAGGAGTTGTGGGCCGCACTGATAGAAGTTTATGAGGGAAATGAGGATATGAAGAGAAGTCGCCAAGATCTGCCGCGACAAAAGTTTAATATGTTTAATCATGTCCTGGGAGAGACACTGGAATCTCAACTTCAAAGGTTTATATCACTTGTAACTGAAAAGAGAACTGCTGGAATCTTCCTACAAACTTCAGAAATTAACAACAAGTTGGTGAATTCTCTGCCAAAAAATTGGGACATGAATGTTGCAGTCATCAAAAAGATCAAAGAGCTTAACAGAATGAGCATAACTGAAATGATTGCCACCATTAAAGCCAGCGATATGGATGATAAACAACGGGCAATAAATCATGCTAGTTCTTATAGTGTTTCTGGTTATAACATTGCTTCTAACAGTGCTCTCATGTCTCAAGATAGCTTTTCACTGTTCAAGCCCACTCAACAACCACCACAGGGAAATTTTCAGATGTTTTCATCCACCCTCGGTCAATCATCATCATCAAATTCACCTAATCCAGCTCCAGTATTTTTCACCACATCTACTCAGTCTACAAATGATTTTGGTAAAACCATCCTCAGTCTAAACCCCAGCCAGATTCCCACCATACCTAAAGAAACTCAAGAGAATATCGCTCTAATGGCGGGTTTCATGAATTCTTATCATGCCTTTCTGGCCGAAGACTTGGTACAACCAATGGTTACTGCTGAACTGGATCAGATTCATCCCGACGATGTTGAAGAAATGGACATCTCGTGGCAAATTGCCATGACAGTTTTTCGTGCTAAGAAGTTTACTAAGAGGACGGGTAGAAATAATTGGAATATGCCCAATAATCAAAAGGCGGGTTTTAACAAAGAGACCCTCAGGTTTTACAACTGTCACGAGTCGGGTCATTTTGCTCGTGAATGCACTAATCCTGCTAAGGATGGAAATACGGAAAGGGCATTGGTTCCAGTTGGGAATGTTCGGGGTGATGTTGGAGGTAGTTCAGGAAATGGTGAAAGAGGTATGGTTAATCAAACATTCTCGTGGGAAGATCAGATGGTTGCGCTTAACATTGGGAATCAAACTGCAAACTTCGCCACAGTTGAAGACTCCGAAGAGGAAAACACTGCTGAGGAGAAGGTCAAGGAACTCCAGTTTGCTTACATGGCATTCACTTCTCCGGATTCATCTGAGGTACATTTTCAACCATGCTCTTTAAATTGTGGTGAGAAAATAGAAATGTATAAACTTAATAATGACAGTCTAAGCAGAGATATGGAAAGAATAAAATCAGAGAACCTTAAACTTAAGAAAAATGAAAAGGGTTTTCTAGATAAGATAGAATCACTCAACAAAGACATTAAAAAACTTAAGTCTGAGTTTAGTATAAAGAGCTGTCACTATCTTGATGCTAAACAAGAAATCGCTGAGTTGACTGCTAAATTGGAGACCGCCAAATCAGAAATTTTAAATCTAACTAGCAAGTTTGAAAAAGTTGAATTTGATTTTAAGAAATTCGATGGGTCCAGTAAAGTTGTCAACTCAATGATTGAAAATCAGCTGTGGTGGAAGGAAAATGAAGGTGAGGGGATAGGATTCAGTCAAGTTCCCCCACCATACAACCACAACTATGTTCCTACTCCTGTTACCAAAGAACAGGAAGAAAAGATAAAGGACTTGAAGTATGGTAAACAAGATAAGGGTGAGGGGAGCGTCACTACAAACACCGGTCCATCTACTTCAAGTATGAATGATTCTAACGTGTCTACTTCCTTTGCAGAAAAAGTAATTGTGAAAGAATGGACTGATGATGTAACACCCCGTAACCGCAGCGGAAACGTACACGGGATGCAACAGACACATCTGATATCAACAGCATTGCTTATAAAGAAAACACCACTACAATAATTTAAACGTATTACATTGTTCCGAGTTCATTACCGACTAGGCGTTATCACATAAGTTTTACCAATAGTACGTTAACATGTTTAAAACAAAATATAGACCCTTAAGCTTCCACAAAATAGCACACATCATCAAGCACGTATCACTCATTCCAATTTAGGTGTACCTAGAAAGCATGTAAAGAAAACGGGTCAACTACGAATAGTTGGTGAGTTTCACTAATTTAAGTAAACCATGACAAATCATTTTAATAATCATAAATTAATGATGTAGTTATGCTGAGCCTATAAGTGAAAACTCTGTTAACCCAGAAACACATTTAATAACCTCTGGGGACACTGTTAACCCAGAAACACATTTAATAACCTCTGGGGACACTGTTAACCCAGAAATACATTTAATAGCCTCTGGGGACACTGTTAACCCAGAAATACATTTAATAGCCTCTGGGGATACTGTTAACCCAGAAATACATTTAATAACCTCTGGGGACACTGTTAACCCAGAACACTGTTTCGAGTCTTACAATATTAGCAACTCAGATAATTACCATCTTAATACATTACCGTACGATTCCCGTACAATAAACATTATATAAATACATTCATTTCCATGCGATCGGCATGTACTTAAACACTTTGATAAAAACATGCTTTCCGCCCCGGGAAAATATTTAAAACAGTTCAATAAAAAGGGGCTCGTGAAACTCACCTTTTTGGTGAGCAGAGGTGTAATACTGGTACGGCTACCTGTCCGGATCTGTAATACGATCCCTAAGTCGTTACTACACAATTTCTATTAATATAACTTAAATTCGTGTTAACCGGTACGTCCGGGGACACTGTTAACCCAGTACCGTACACAATCCGGGGACAATGTTAACCCCGATACACTTCTCAGGACTTAGATTGTGATATCACTTAGAGTTCTTTAGTCAAAACTACCATTAGTTTGTTTTCTCGTTTTCCGTGCCTAGCACGGTTATTCGTCTTTATGTTTTCAAAAATGAGTTCGGCGATACAAGACCCGAAAATAGTTGTTATTGATATTTTAATTAAAGTGGTGAAATTAGAGCTCGGTTTAGACACCCCGTTTGGCCGCGGGGCCCGTTTCCGTCTTTAATATACCGGAAACGACTAAATCGGGTAAAATTACCCAAATCATCCGAATTATTTTCGGATGATTTATTTTTACTTAACTAACTTAGTTTCATGAAAATAGTCCATTTTTAAGGTTTTTATACACCAGTCAGCTCGCTTAGGCGAACTTTGCCGGTTTACATGTTTTAAGCTTTAAAAGTTTGTTTTTAAGTTCCATTTAGCACAAATAAATATCCGTTTAGTCTCGGACCTTGAAATTTTGCACAAATCAGTTTTTGACAGTAAGGAATTTTATAAAAATATTTCCAGAATTAATTTTTATATTTAACATTTATTTATCTATTTTTAAACGTCATTTAAACACCAAATATGCCGAAAATACCAAATGACTTTAGAAAAATCCCAAATTTTTCTGAGATGACTCCTGCCATCCATATATTTCCCAGTAGGTTTTACAGAACCAAAAACTCATTTTTCATGCCATTTTCACCAAAACCGAGCTAGAAAACCCTAGAACTCGTTTTACCGAAAAGCCTACTTAGACTTCTCCAATGGACCTGAAATTTTGTGTGTGACTTTTATATGTTATAAAAAGCTTATCTAAATTTGTCCAGAATGTTTCATGATGTTTAGCTATTTTTCACCATTTTTAGCCAAAACCGAGCATTAAATTCACCAAATATTCATCCTTTATCCAAAAATTACCAAAATTTCACAGATCTCATATTTTCATGTGTAGATCATCTCTGTGAAATTTCATGACTCAACTCTATGTCTACCACAATCTGTCCAAATCTTACAATTCATACGAAAAACCGAACTACCTTGTGTTTCTAGCTTTAGATCGCAAAGATCTTGCTTTCTAGCCTTTGCTAGCAACTAGATACAACACCTACAAGCACAACAACACCACACCAAGCAAGTTATACCCACAATCAAGCCATTTCTTTCATGGTTTCGGTTAAGACATCAAAACAAAGATTTTAACCATAAAAATTCGTTTTTGACTCTTTTAAATCCTTTCTTGGACCAAGATCCCTTGTATAACTTGTATACATCACTTGATCACGCAAGAATCGGTTTCATCTCGGGTTTTCACCCATTTTTCACTTGAAACTTCATTCTCTTGCAAACAACTTAAGATCATGGAATCAAAACTATGAATCAACCATTAAAACCATGTTTTTACCTTATGATTCTTGTTAAAAATCAAGGATTTGGATGAATGTTGAAGAGTGTTGAGAGGATTGTGGAGTTGGGAGTTTAGAAAAAAGAAAATGTGATGTGTGTGTGCACCACATGGACCGATCGTTCCATGTATGGTGTGGGGGGGGGGCCCACATCTCAAACCTTGGCCACACATTTGGATTGTGTAATCCGGATAACGTTGTGGATAATCTGGTTCAGTTCGTTTTTCGGTTAAACACTTAATTCGGCTTAAAACGAGGCTAAAACGATCGTTTTTCGGCTTAAAAATAAAATTTATATAAAACTGATTTAAAATCTTTAAAAACTTAAACCATGACATTTATTGACTCAACACATCATATTGTCGGTCATTGTGCATCTTTTTCGGCTTGATCGATCTTCTCTTGCTTGGTTTGATGTTAAAGGTTTCGTTTATCGTACCGACGTACCAATAAATCGAAATCCTTTTTCTGTGCTATAATTCACTTATCCCGAAGCCTTAATACTTCGTAAACCTTACTAAACATCATATATTTCATCTATGACGTAATCCCCGATTCGTTCGGGTTTCAATAACCGTTCATCGGTTAATCGTAATTCCAATACGACTAACTGTACATTCGAGTATAATTCGTACTGTGAATCTTATATACTCTTACAAACACATTATAATTCATATATTTAGTATTAAATAACACATAAATGGTATATTCCGGCTAGGGTATACCTGAATTTGCCGGAATCGTTATATTCTCCCCCCGTTATAAAAATTTCGTCCTCGAAATTTTACGCGTCAACTACTTCCTTTTGAGGAAATAGGTGGGGGTATTTCTTCCGAAATTCGTCCTTTCGTTCCCATGTATATTCTGGGCCTCGTTGCGAGTTCCATCTAACTTTGACCAACGAGATCTTATTGTGTCTAAGTTGCTTGATTTTCCCGTCCACTATTTCTATGGGTTCCTCTACAATGTTGAGCTTATCATTTATTTGGACACCCTCTAAAGGTAACACCGATGTCTCATCCGACAGACACCTTTTCAAGTTCGACACGTGAAACACGTTGTGAACTGCACTCAGTTCATCAGGCAGTTCTAATCGGTATGCTACAGGACCGATTTTTGCAGTAATGTCGAATGGTCCAATGTATCTAGGGGCTAACTTCCCCGCCTTTCCAAATCTGACTACTCCTTTCCAAGGTGATACTTTCAAATACACTTTATCACCTTTCTCAAATGATAACGGTTTTCTACGGGTATCGGCATAACTCTTCTGCCGATCCCGTGCGGCCTTTAAATTGTTCTTAATTTCAAGAATTTTGCTGGTCGTTTCCTGGACCAGATCTGATCTAATAACCTGTGTGTCGCCCAGCTCAGTCCAGCAGAGTGGTGATCGGCACTGCCGTCCATACAATGCTTCATACGGTGCTGCTTTTATACTGCTATGGTAACTGTTATTATAGGAAAATTCAACGAGCGGGAGATGTTGATCCCAATTTCCCTTAAAATCCAGTACGCATGCACGAAGCAAATCCTCCAGGGTTTGAATGCTCCTCTCAGACTGACCGTCGGTCTGAGGGTGGTAAGCTGTGCTTAGATTAATACGCGTTCCCAGCGCTTCTTGCACAACTTGCCAAAGCTTGGAGGTGAAATGGCTATCCCGATCGGAGATGATTGAGATGGGTATCCCATGACGAGACACAATTTCATTTATATAAATCTGCGCAAGTCTCTCTGTGTTATAATTATTTCTAATCGGAATAAAATGTGCCGATTTGGTTAATCGATCCACGACTACCCAAATCGCATCATGTCCTCGGGACGTCTTAGGGAGATGTGTCACAAAATCCATCGTGATCTGCTCCCACTTCCATTCAGGAATTTCCGGTTGTTGTAACATTCCCGAAGGTTTCTGGTGCTCCGCCTTAACCCTCGCACACGTCGTACACTTGCCGACGTATGTGGCTATATCCTTTTTCATACCCGGCCACCAGTAGAACTCCTTCACATCCTTGTACATCTTATCCGATCCCGGATGTATGGAATATTTTGATTTATGCGCTTCGTCCATGATTAATTCACGAAGGTCATGGAGGGTCGGGATCCAAATCCGATTTTTGAAATAGAGAATTTCGTCCACGCGCTGTTCGAAATTCTTCTCGTTACCATAAAGTCCCTCTTTTACCAATTGTTCCTCTTTCAACGCCCCGCGTTGAGCGAATCGAACCTGGTCCGAAAGGTTCGACTGGACTATCATTTCTAGTGCTCGCACTCGCAATGGCTTAACCCGATCCTTCCTACTCAGGGCATCGGCTACGACGTTAGCCTTGCCGGGGTGATAACGGATGTCACAGTCATAGTCGCTTAACAACTCGACCCATCTTCGTTGTCTCATATTCAGTTCTTTCTGATCGAATATGTGTTGCAAACTTTTATGATCGATGAAGATGGTGCACTTTGTACCATAGAGATAATGTCTCCAGATTTTAAGTGCGAAGATAACTGCTCCCAGTTCTAAGTCATGAGTAGTGTAATTTTTCTCGTGTATTTTTAACTGTCGAGAAGCATAGGCTATGACCTTATTATTTTGCATCAACACGCATCCTAACCCTCTCCGGGATGCGTCACAATACACGACAAAACCATCGTCTCCGTCGGGGAGACTTAAGATTGGCGCTTAGCACAATCTTTGTTTTAGCGTTTGAAACGCCGTTTCCTGCTCTTCACCCCATTCATACTTTCGATCCTTTTGGGTCAAAAGGGTTAAAGGTTGGGCAATGCTGGAAAAGTTCTCTATAAATCGACGATAATATCCAGCTAAGCCTAAGAATTGGCGGATTTCCTTTGGCGATTTAGGCGCTTGCCAATTCTTAACTGCTTCAACCTTACTTGGATCAACGTGTATTCCTTGATGGTTTATAACGTGACCAAGGAATTGCACTTCTTGTAACCAGAAGTTACACTTGGAGAATTTTGCATACAACTCCTCCTGATTTAGAAGCTCTAAAATTAATCTTAAGTGTTGCTCGTGCTCTCCTTTACTCTTCGAGTATATCAAAATATCGTCAATAAACACGATGACGAATTTATCGAGGTAGGGCTTACAGACTCGATTCATGAGATCCATGAACACTGCTGGCGCATTTGTTAGTCCAAAAGGCATAACTAAGAATTCGTAATGGCCATAGCGAGTCCGGAATGCGGTTTTTGGGATATCCTCCTCCTGAATTCTAACCTGATGGTATTCCGATCCAAGATCAATTTTTGAGAAATAGCTCGCACCTTGCAGTTGGTCGAACAGGTCATCAATTCGGGGGAGAGGATACCTATTTTTGATTGTCAACTTGTTCAATTCCCTGTAATCAATGCACATTCTAAGGCTCCCGTCCTTCTTTTTCACGAATAGTACATGTGCACCCCACGGGGAATAACTGGGACGTATAAATCCTTTATCCAACAATTCCTGCAATTGGTTGGATAATTCTTGCATCTCGGATGGTGCAAGTCGGTAGGGCGCCCTTAGCAACAGGGCCAGCTTGAGGTAATAAGTCGATTCTGAATTCGACCTGTCGGGTTGGCGGTAATCCAGGAAGTTCCTCTGGGAAAACTTGTGGAAATTCACGTACCACTGGGATATCGTCCACCCGTTTTTCCTCAGGATCCGTGGCCGTCAAGCTCGCTAGATACGCCACGCATCCCTGGCGTATATATTTTAACACCTTGAGGTGGGATATAAACGGTATTATATTGCCCGACTTCTCACCCTGCACTAATACCTCTTCGTCATCCGACACCCGGATCTTGACGATTTTCTTTTCACAGTTTATTTCTACCGTGTTACGTGCTAACCAATCCATTCCCACTATCACGTCAAAACTACCCAATTCTACCGGTAACAAGTCAATCAGAAAGGATTGTTCGTTCAGAAGAAAGGGGCAATTCCGAACTATCTGATTAACTATCATGGTTTTACCGTTAGCGACTTCTACGGTGTAAGGCTCTATGGTTTCACCAATTGGAAGGTTTGCTATCGACAGGAATTTAACGGAAACAAAACTCCTATCGGCGCCTATATCAAATAATACAGAAGCGTAATGATCAGAGACGAGGAATGTACCTGTCACTACACTGGGGTCCTGGCGTGCTTCGTTCGCCCCCATCACGAATGCTCGGCCTCGCGCCGGATTGGACGACGATGCCTGACCCGTGGGTTGCCTCCCGTTTCCTCCCTGGTTCAGTTTCGGACAGTGTCTTTTGAAGTGATCCGTGCTGCGGCATTCATAGCAAGCACGGCTGGTGGTCACCATTTGTTTTCCTTGCGGGTTTTGTTGTCGGGCTGATTGGGTCCTAAATGGCTGCGCACGGATAGGTTGCGGTTGCCGGTTCAAGTTGTTCAAGTTTGTCCTACAACTCGGTGCGTAGTGCCCAATCCTGCCGCACCGGTGGCACACCACTTCTTTGCACATGCCACCATGGTGGTAACCGCATTTCCCACACTTAGGAAACGTTCCCTTCTGCGGTTCTTGCCTTCCGCCTGAACTAGTCATGGCGTAGTTCTGGGCAGTGGGCCTAGCACGTTTACCTTGCTGCTTCTCCTGGATCCTATGGTCATGTGTACCCCGCTTTCCCCCAGCGGACTCTCCCTCCACCTTCAGTGACCCGCTCCTTACGAAATCATACGTGACGATACCAGCTTACGTCACCGCACCCTCATACGTCTGGTGTCCCCCAGAATTGACTATACTCCTTACAACTGGAGTTAGCCCCCAAATATAACGCTCAACCCTCTTCGACTCTGGGGTGACCAACCATGGTACCAATCGCGACAACTCATTAAACCGGTTCGTATAACCCAAATGGTCTGCCCCCCCTGCATCTCCAGGTTCCACAATTCATTTTCTAATTTTTGCAATTCGTTTTTCGGGCAGAAATGTTCCAGTACAAGAGCCTTGAGCTCTGTCCAGGTCATGCGGTTTGTCGCCGCCTGACCCCGGGTCTGCACTATCGTGTTCCACCATGTCAAGGCATGGTCCGTGAATGTGCAGGTAGCATACTTAACAACACAATCCTCGGGGCAGTTGCTGATATTCACAACGGATTCTATTTTCTCCATCCACTTAACCAACCCATTTGGTCCTTCAGACCCGCTAAACTCTAGAGGTTTGCACAACATAAAGTCTTTGATCGAACATCCTCTGGATGCACGAATCGGTTCAGTACGGTTCGTCTCTACCGTAGGTATAGGGCCATTACTGTCTGTAACGACCACCCTAGGCGGTGCGTCATTACTCGGAATCGTGTTATCATTCTGTGGAGGATTAACATTTTGTTCCCCGTCATTATTGGTGGTCGTTTGATTGCTCGGAGAGGTTGGATTGGCCGAATTGGTAATACTGGCGGCGATGCGCGATACTATATCCGGTATCGCCGCCTCTAACTGTTGAGCAATCAAACGACTCACGTCCACTTCCGACAATTGGGCTGAACGTTTTGGTGCCATTCTACACAACATCAAGAAAATATATATAATTAATACAAGTTCCAATCATAAAACACAACAAACATTCCATTCATTAACAAACATTAGTACATATTACATCCCTGTCAGTTCACATACTTTTCCTGTCATCATTACATAAGTTAAGTTTTCCTACATAGGGCCTATGTCGGCATCATCTCGACATAACCCACAATGGGTCAGTGCTTGAATGATACCCAAAAGTATCTATAACGATATACCCCAAAAGAGACCCCCCTAAGGACCAGTGGTTGTATATAACTACCCAAGATTCACTCTATGTTAGCATCACCACTAACTGCTTACACAGAGTATCAAAAAGCGGTTCCTGTCTACTCCCATCCTAACACGACTAAACACGGTGGTATACCAAACCCACCAACACCGCCACCAACACCACCATCACAGCCAGCATAGCCCGGATCCGTGTCTCCATCCGGCCGATCATCCACTGGGAGTATGAGCACTCCCTCTTCAGCTGTGAAATCGCATACTGGTGGTCCAGTATGCAATCCCCTAGGTACATCCGCCACTGTACCCCCACCGTCAAGGCGGCGGAGTGCTCATTCACCTGTTCGGTGAGCACTCGTAGCCACGCCGCCGCGTCCCTCTCCTGCCTAGGGAGACCCCACACAGGTGGAGTCACAGGCTCGGGCTGGGAGCGCGAGGACTCGCCCCTGCGGGTAGCAGGTCTGGGTGGGGGCGAGGTAGGTGGGACCTGCGGAACACTGATCCGCGCCGTGAGGCGTGGTCCGAATCCGGGCGGGATAGGGACGGCCTGTGGTGCGGGTGGGGTAGGAGATCTAGCAATCCTGGCAGGGGAGGACTGGCTAGAGCTCCTAACACTAGCCTCGCTAGGCTCAGAGCTGGATGATACGGGGAGGCTCCCAGAGTTCCCGGAGTTGGCTTCCTCCGGGTCCTCCTCCATCGATGCACTAGGTGTTCTTGACATTCTAACCTGCACACAAGTTAACAAACATATAGTTCTTTCCATAGTGTAAATCGTAATCAAATGAATATACACTTACTTATACAACTTGACCACACACAATATTATCACATGTTTGCACATAGGTTGCCAATTTTACCTATTAAAGTCCCCCGTGACTTCCCCTAAATTCCCTCGTGCGGACAAGTCTGTTATTATGTTCCGGACCATAATAACTCACTTGTCCATCCAAGTTCATCCAGACCTCGTCACAATAAATTATTAGTTGATATTCAGATCCTATAACACTTGAGCTACTGGTTATATTTTAGGTATCTTTTAACGACATCCTAATTCTTTATAACCAATGGCTCTGATACCAAGTTCTGTAACACCCCGTAACCGCAGCGGAAACGTACACGGGATGCAACAGACACATCTGATATCAACAGCATTGCTTATAAAGAAAACACCACTACAATAATTTAAACGTATTACATTGTTCCGAGTTCATTACCGACTAGGCGTTATCACATAAGTTTTACCAATAGTACGTTAACATGTTTAAAACAAAATATAGACCCTTAAGCTTCCACAAAATAGCACATATCATCAAGCACGTATCACTCATTCCAATTTGGGTGTACCTAGAAAGCATGTAAAGAAAACGGGTCAACTACAAATAGTTGGTGAGTTTCACTAATTTAAGTAAACCATGACAAATCATTTTAATAATCATAAATTAATGATGTAGTTATGCTGAGCCTATAAGTGAAAACTCTGTTAACCCAGAAACACATTTAATAACCTCTAGGGACACTGTTAACCCAGAAACACATTTAATAACCTCTGGGGACACTGTTAACCCAGAAATACATTTAATAACCTCTGGGGACACTGTTAACCCAGAAATACATTTAATAGCCTCTGGGGACACTGTTAACTCAGAAATACATTTAATAGCCTCTGGGGACACTGTTAACCCATAACACTGTTTCGGGTCTTACAATATTAGCAACTCAGACAATTACCATCTTAATACATTACCGTACGATTCCCGTACAATAAACATTATATAAATACATTCATTTCCATGCGATCGGCATGTACTTAAACACTTTGACAAAAACATGCTATCCGCCCCGGGAAAATATTTAAAACAGTTCAATAAAAAGGGGCTCGTGAAACTCACCTTTTTGGTGAGCAGAGGTGTAATACTGGTACGGCTACCTGTCCGGATCTGTAATACGATCCCTAAGTCGTTACTACACAATTTCTATTAATATAACTTAAATTCGTGTTAACCGGTACGTCCGGGGACACTGTTAACCCAGTACCGTACACGATCCGGGGACAATGTTAACCCCGATACACTTCTCAGGACTTAGATTGTGATATCACTTAGAGTTCTTTAGTCAAAACTACCATTAGTTTGTTTTCTCGTTTTGCGTGCCTAGCACGGTTATTCGTCTTTATGTTTTCAAAAATAAGTTCGGCCACATACGACCCGAAAATAGTTTTTATTGATATTTTAATTAAAGTGGTGAAATTAGAGCTCGGTTTAGACACCCCGTTTGGCCGCGGGGCCCGTTTCCGTCTTTAATATACCGGAAACGACTAAATCGGGTAAAATTACCCAAATCATCCGAATTATTTTCGGATGATTTATTTTTACTTAACTAACTTAGTTTCATGAAAATAGTCCATTTTTAAGGTTTTTATACACCAGTCAGCTCGCTTAGGCGAACTTTGCCGGTTTACACGTTTTAAGCTTTAAAAGTTTGTTTTTAAGTTCCATTTAGCACAAATAAATATCCGTTTAGTCTCGGATCTTGAAATTTTGCACAAATCTGTTTTTGACAGTAAGGAATTTTATAAAAATATTTCCAGAATTAATTTTTATATTTAACATTTATTTATCTATTTTTAAACGTCATTTAAACACCAAATATGCCGAAAATACCAAATGACTTTAGAAAAATCCCAAATTTTTCTGAGATGACTCCTGCCATCCATATATTTCCCAGTAGGTTTTACAGAACCAAAAACTCATTTTTCATGCCATTTTCACCAAAACCGAGCTAGAAAACCCTAGATTTCGTTTTAACGTAAAGCCTACTTAGACTTCTCCAATGGACCTGAAATTTTGTGTGTGACTTTTATATGTTATAAAAAGATTATCTAAATTTTTCCAGAATTTTTCATGATGTTTAGCTATTTTTCACCATTTTTAGCCAAAACCGAGCATTAAATTCACCAAATATTCATCCTTTATCCAAAAATTACCAAAATTTCACAGATCTCATATTTTCATGTGTACATCATCTCTGTGAAAATTGATGACTCAACTCTAAGTCTACCACAATCTGTCCAAATCTTACAATTCATACGAAAAACCGAACTACCTTGTGTTTCTAGCTTTAGATCGCAAAGATCTTGCTTTCTAGCCTTTGCTAGCAACTAGATACAACACCTACAAGCACAACAACACCACACCAAGCAAGTTATACCCACAATCAAGCCATTTCTTTCATGGTTTCGGTTAAGACATCAAAACAAAGATTTTAACCGTAAAAATTCGTTTTTGACTCTTTTAAATCCTTTCTTGGACCAAGATCCCTTGTATAACTTGTATACATCACTTGATCACGCAAGAATCGGTTTCATCTCGGGTTTTCACCCATTTTTCAATTGAAACTTCATTCTCTTGCAAACAACTTAAGATCATGGAATCAAAACTATGAATCAACCATTAAAACCATGTTTTTACCTTATGATTCTTGTTAAAAATCAAGGATTTGGATGAATGTTGAAGAGTGTTGAGAGGATTGTGGAGTTGGGAGTTTAGAAAAAAGAAAATGTGATGTGTGTGTGCACCACATGGACCGATCGGTCCATGTATGGTGTGGGGGGGGGGCCCACATCTCAAACCTTGGCCACACATTTGGATTGTGTAATCCGAATAACGTTGTGGATAATCTGGTTCAGTTCGTTTTTCGGTTAAACACTTAATTCGGCTTAAAACGAGGCTAAAACGATCGTTTTTCGGCTTAAAAATAAAATTTATATAAAACTGATTTAAAATCTTTAAAAACTTAAACCATGACATTTATTGACTCAACACATCATATTGTCGGTCATTGTGCATCTTTTTCGGCTTGATCGATCTTCTCTTGCTTGGTTTGATGTTAAAGGTTTCGTTTATCGTACCGACGTACCAATAAATCGAAATCCTTTTTCTGTGCTATAATTCACTTATCCCGAAGCCTTAATACTTCGTAAACCTTACTAAACATCATATATTTCATCTATGACGTAATCCCCGATTCGTTCGGGTTTCAATAACCGTTCATCGGTTAATCGTAATTCCAATACGACTAACTGTACATTCGAGTATAATTCGTACTGTGAATCTTATATACTCGTACAAACACATTATAATTCATATATTTAGTATTAAATAACACATAAATGGTATATTCCGGCTAGGGTATACCTGAATTTGCCGGAATCGTTACAGATGAGGATGACGACCCTAGTTTTGATTTTGATAATAATTTTATTTCTAATGTTTCTTTAGAACCTCCTGTTTTGAATTCTGTTATTTCGACTGTTTGTGTGGGCTCTGTTTTAAAGAGTAAGGATACTTGTGTGGTTGATTCGGTTGAAATTTTAAACTCTAATAGTGTGGTTTCAAATAAAACCAAAATTTCAAAAAATTCAAAAACATCAGAAAAATATGTTACACCTAAGTTTGTCAAGGAGGGATTCTCTAATGACAAACAAGGTGATAAGTTAAAAAATGGGAACATGAATTCTCGCAAATCTAAGCAAACTGGTCCACACAACCAGTCCAGACAAGGAGTTTCCCAAAATGAATTTTTCATAAAACGTCAGACATGTTTTAACTGTGGCACCTCAGGTCATATTGCCAGAAGCTGTCCACATCGTCCGTACATTCCCTACTACGGATTTTATCAAAGGAATATGCCTTATATGCCTCATAATACGTACAGACAAGAATTCAGGCATTGTACAGATAGTTCCTTTGACGATGATTGGAATCGAAATAAGTCTGGCAGGTTTAGTCCTTATCAGACCAAACCGAACAGATACAAAAGAATAGTCAGAAAGGATGTTTCAGAGTCAAACTCAATTATAAAGACTAAGGCTAAGTCCAAACAGGAGAAACGGGCAGATTCGTCTCCTCCCACGTCCAAATCACGAAGGTTACGACAACCATTCGTACATATAACTCCAAGTCTCATAGACATAGATGGTTGCCTAAATCTCCGGCCAAAGAGTCAACAAAATCTATTTTTGATGATCAAAAGGATATGTCATCGAAATCCATGACAACTGTAGATGAATCAGGGTCACTCAGTGTAAGTATGGACTGGGTACCAAAAACTAACTAATCCTGTGTTTCGTGTAGGGACAGCTATGGAGGAATATCATCAGACCTTGGTATGTTGATAGTGGCTGTTCCAGGCACATGACAGGAGATATTACCCAGCTACATGGCATTCAGACATTTAATGGTGGGTATGTGTTCTTTGCGGGAGGAGAGAAAGGAAGATAACTCAAAAGGGTACTGTAAGTAACGGTGTTTTAAAGTTTGAAAATGTTAATTTTGTTCCAGAATTGAAGCATAGTCTTTTGAGCGTGTCACAAATTTGTGACAAAGATTTTTCAACTCATTTTACTAAGAAGGAGTGCTTAATTCTGAAACCTGGTATAATCATACCAGAAGAATGGATTCTTGTTCGATCACAACGAAAAGATAATGCTTATGTGATCGACATGAACAAAAATGTTCCTGACGAAATAACCTGTTTGTTTTCAAAAGTGTCAGAACATAATGCGATGCTTCGGCATCGTCGGCTTGGTCATGCTAATACAAAAAATGTAAACCGTCTTGCTAAAAACAATTTAGTGTGTGGCTTACCAATCAAGGATTTTGTGACTGTTGAAAAATGTGTTGCTTGTGCTTTGGGTAAACATCATCGAAAATCTCATAAGCCTAAGTTTATTAATACCATCTCGTCAGTTACTTCATATGGACCTCTTTGGGCCAGTTCATGTCTTAAGTTTGTCCCGTAGCTCTTACTGTCTTGTTATTATTGATGACTACTCACGTTTCACATGGGTATTTTTCTTGTCAAATAAGAGTGAAACTGCAGATCTAATCAAGAAGTTTGTTGTGCTAATGGAGAACCAACTGAATCTAAAGCTGAAAGGAATTCGTTGTGATAATGGAACGGAATTCAAGAATGCAGTTCTGAATCATTTCTGCTCAGAAAAGGGGGTGCTTCGTCAGTACAGCGCTCCACGGACGCCTCAACAAAATGGTGTCGCTGAAAGAAGAAACATAACTCTAATTGAGGCAGAAAGAACGATGTTATGTGACTCTAAACTGCCACTGTTTTTCTGGGCAGAAGCCATTAATACGACCTGTTATGTTCAGAATCGGGTGATAATCAACAAGTCCAAGATGAAGACTCTGTATGAGATTGTTTATGGTCATCAACTCACTGTCGCACATTTCAGAGCTTTCGGGTGTCCGTGCACGTTACTAAATCTAGAAACCATTCCAAAGTTTGGGGCTGCAGCGAATGAGTGTTACTTCGTTGGATATGCGGGAAATACCGCATATAGGGTCTACAACAAGTCAACTAAGCAGATTCTAGAGTCTTATGAAGTTCGTTGGTTAGAAGAAAATGAGACTGACACCCGTGTTGGTCCCGATTGGTTATTCGACTACAATGAATTCTTCAAGCCCTTCAATGTATTTCCAGTCATCAACACAAACTCTCAAGGTGGTCCCACAGTGGAAGTTACACAAGACAGTTCTCAGTCACTGTCCCATATTTCTCCACTACTAGATGATAAAGCTACTGAGCTGACTAGTGTTTCGACCACAACTGAAAATCAACCTAGACAATCTTCAGAGACTGACTGTTCACCAATCTCGTCTGAGAATACTGCAAATGTTGAGGGGGAGAGTTCCGTTCGTCAGATATTCGGGAGCACACTGTTTCCCAATGCCATTCTAGATGAATACGTTGCCGGCACATCGTACTCTCACAGTACAACAACGTTTGGATGGAAAAACCTCCTTATTGATTCTGGGGAGAACGTAACAAATCTTCAACCTAACAGTGATGTTTCTGATCAGCTAATTCCATCAAGAACCAAAAGAATCATCCGACTGAAAACATCATAGGTCCCATTGAAGCAGGTGTGTCCACCAGAAGTCAGACCAGACACATAAACAGTTGTATGTTTCCCTGTTTCATATCTCAAATCGAGCCAAAGAATGTTGAAATGGCACTTCAAGAACCTAGTTGGTTTGATGCTATGCATGAATAACTGAATCAGTTTGATAAGTTGAAGGTATGGAGATTGGTTAAACTGCCGTAAGGAAAGAAAGCTCTTGATACAAGATGGGTGTTTAGGAACAAGCAAGATGACACCGGGGTTATGGTTCGTAATAAGGAACGACTGGTAGTTCGCGGGTTTCGCTAGGTAGAAGGGTTAGATTACACAGAAGTCTATGCTGCAGTAGCTAGACTTGAGGCAATTAGAATCTTTCTAGCATATGCATCGTATATGGGGTTTACAGTTTATCAGATGGATGTTAAAACAGCATTCTTGTATGGAGAGGTTAAAGAGGAGATTTATGTTGATCAGCCACCGGGTTTCGTTGATTCCAAGAAACCACATCATGTTTACAAACTAGACAAGGCACTGTATGGGCTACATTAGGCTCCTCGGGCGTGGTATGCTACGCTGACTGCACATCTTCTTGATCATGGCTATAAGCGTGGCACGATTGATCAAACCTTGTTCCGGAAAACTGTCGGAAAGGATTTGATTCTGGTCCAGATATATGTTGATGACATCATATTCGGTTCCAACAGTGCTGATTTGTGCAAAAAATTTGAGGGGTTATGAAGAAAAGATTTGAGATGAGATCGTTGGGTGAAATGACAACATTTCTGGGTTTACAGGTTCGCCAAAGTCCGATGGGAATTTTGTTGCATCAAGGAAAGTATGTTGAAGATATGCTGGCCAAGTTTGAGCTTCAAGATTCCAAGAGTGCTAATTCTCCAATGGTAGAAAGACCGCTATTGTCATCTGATCCTGAAGGAAGTCCCGTAGATCAAACATACTATCGATCGATGATCGGGTCTCTGATGTATCTCATAGCTAGCCGTCCTGACATAATGTTTGCAATCTACCAATGTGCTCGGTTTCAGGCTAATCCTAAACTCTCTCATTTAATTGCTGTTAAACGTATTTTTGGATATCTGAAGGGACAACCAAAGTTAGGTCTTTGGTATCCCAAACAATCAGAATTTGATCTTTATGCTTTTGCTGATAGCAATTATGGTGGAGATGACATTGACAGGAAATCCACGTCAGCCGGTTGCTAGTTTTTCGAAGATCGGCTCATCTCATGGCAGTGTAAGAAACAACAAACAGTGTCCACTTCGACAGCCGAAGCCGAATATGTTGCCGCATCCGCTTGCTGCTCTCAGGTTATCTGGGCAAAATCAGTTGCTGGATTACAGTTTGGAATTTCTTGACACACCTATTTTCTGTGATAATGATGCGGCCATTACTATTGTGAAAAACCCTGTCCAACATTCTAAAACCAAGCACATCGATATTAAAATTCATTTTATTCGTGACTGTTTCGATCGGAAATTGATTCATCTTGAACAAGTCCACACCGACAACAACGTGGCGGACTTATTTACAAAACTGGTCGGAATAACAAAATTTAATGTGCTTGTGAGTTTTCTTAAAATGCTTCATTTCGAGGATTGAGTCTTTTTGGGGATAAATTTGTACATTTTTGTTTATTTTTGCACAAATTTAGGGGGAGAAAAATCAAAAAGACAAAAATAGTGTGTGTGCGTTGTCTTTATTATTTAAAAAAAATTTTATATACATATAAAAAAAATTTATAAAACAAAATTTATAAATTTTATTCGTGACTGTTTCGATCGGAAATTGATTCATCTTGAACAAGTCCACACCGACAACAACGTGGCGGACTTATTTACAAAACCGGTCGGAACAACAAAATTTAATGTGCTTGTGAGTTTTCTTAAAATGCTTCGTTTCGAGGATTGAGTCTTTTTGGGGATAAATTTGTACATTTTTGTTTATTTTTGCACAAATTTAGGGGGAGAAAAATCAAATAGACAAAAATAGTGTGTGTGTGTTGAAAAATCAAAAAGACAAAAATAGTGTGTGCGCGTTGTCTTTATTATTTAAAAATAAAATTATATACATATAAAAAAAATTTATAAAATTTTGAGCTTTTCAAGATTCATTTTAGCTTAAAATTATGTCGGTTGCTTAAGTTTGAAGGACATATACTTGTATATGGTTGGCCCGGTGTTCTACTTGTAGTCTCATAGGATATCCATTTACCAAACGACTGAAAGCACCCGGAGTGATTATGATGTGTTTTTGTGTTTTGTGTTCTTTCACTTAAAATTATGTCGGTAACTCTAAGTTGGAAGGACATGTGTTTTCATGCATGTTTGGTCCGGTTAACCACTTGTGGTTATAATGGATAGCCATTTACCTGAAGGCTTAGAGTGACCGGGGTGACTGAATGCTTAACACGTGTGTTTCACTTAACTCTCCGGGAAGTGATATTACTATTAAGTTAACGGCTTTTTAGAAGCTTTAAAATATTTTCAAATGAAAATTGATCCAACCTTTGGAAGGTGATAGATAAATTGTTTCTGTGTGCCTAACGGGTGAAGTTATTAAGCTTAAAAGGCTCTAGAACAGTCAGTGATGTGTATAGTACTTTTCACGATGCGTAAAAGTTAAAGTGATATAAACTAAATTTGCTAAACTTAATGTGGAGAGTCATTTTGAAGACAGGTGCATGTCTCCAGATACATCTCTCCGAATGATAGGCAGAAAAGCAATTACCCAGTCATAGACGAGCCCGTTAGTGTCTTGATCACCAAAAATATTGTATCGTTAAGCTATTATTATTATTGATGAAAAAAAATGTGATTGCAGTTACTTATTTCTATTTAATTTATTTCATTTTCAAGGCTTAAAGGGTCAAACTAGAACTACAGAGATGGGGGCAAACAAGTAAGTCCTGTCATGTCTCGAATGAAAGGCTTGTCAGTTTACTTTCACTAAGTCCAACGTTCAACCTTAAAACTAAGCCTGCTTTGTATAAAATTCTTTTGATCAAGCACTAGGGGGTTGGAGTCAAATTGGGGTGATATGGGGAAAGCCAAATACGCTTTGAGAAGAGATAGGAGGCATCACGGGTCCATGAGTGATGTCCATTTAAGCTTTATGCCTAACTGAACCTTAATCATATCACTGATGCGATGAAAAATCATGCTAAGTATGTGATACACGCTATCAACCTGTCTCTTCTTGTCATAATAACGCTAAACATGAATCCTTGTGACAGTACCTTAAACGATATGATTCCATGTTCGGATCTTTTCATAAAAAGGGCGGCAGTTTTACTAAGAACTGAAATTTGATTCCGACGTTAAAAATAAAGGGAGTTGTCTTACTTGTGTGTGGATAAGTAATTATTTTTTATTTTATTTTGATTTTATCTTATTTTATTTTGTTTTCCCTTGTCTAATCCTATTGTTTTACCTCGAAATTACTCTCCTCGAAATGCTTGTGTAAATTAAGTTTTCTTAACTTTGGGTTGAAAGATTTGGGTCACTCTACTGTTGTGTCATGAACCTAATTGGGCTTTTGATTGTTATCGGCCTTATTTGAGCCCATTAAGGGTTTTCGGCCCGCTGATCTTGGTATAAGTATTCCTAAAAGTTTTATTTTTTACTTTTATTACTCTTCAAAATCACAATTTCTTTAATCATCTCAGCCGAGATCAACTCTCTAAGTCTTCTTTGCCGAAATCAGAAACCTTCATTACTAATCACCATTTAGAGTGTTCTTTGTTTATCAGGTACTGGACAAGGCTTAATAAGAACCATATGCTGCTGAGGATTATGTTAGTGTTACCATGAACTGATTTCATGGGTGACCTGAATTCGAAATTGGATTTATGAGTTATTGGGGCTTTGATGGGAATATTAGTTTTGATTTGAGGTTTTCGGTTGATGTTTTAACAAGATTTTGCAGGTTTAATGGTGATTTTTAGGTATCTCGGTGGACTAGAGATGATTACACGCATCCCTAGGTGGAATCCAAAGGGGTTCTCTGCCCCAGCTGGCAAGGAGTTCTCGGTTTGACTTTCGTTGATGGAGAACTCCCCTATTTTGACAGATAATCTCGTTCTCGGTCACTTCTTGACCGAGAACTCCTCTGTTCTCGGTTAACTGTGCTGACCGAGAACCTCAGTTCTCGGTTGACTTTGATTGACCTTTGTTGACCGAGAACTCACTTATTTTGACCTAGATCCCTCCTGCCGAGCCCAATTCTCACTGTTTGGGCCCAGACCTTCGGTGGTGTAATTTTGGGCCACTCCAATGTAGCTTGGGCTGTCACATAAGTTTTATTTGGGCCTTCCTATGCTTAATAATCCAAGTGTATTTTTAATCATGGTTCAAATGTCAATTACTATTATCTAACTTGATAAGTTTGGTGCAGATATGGCTGATCAAAACTCGTTAAAGTATGTTGATACTCATAACATAGCTGGTCACTTGTATGATCCACTTATGGCTCACAAGGAATTCAAGTCAATGATAGTCGGACTCAACACCTGCAGGATCTCTCATGCTCTTCGGGAGAATCTTGTCATTTGCAAGAAGACGATTACAGATTTCTGGAACAATGCAAAGATCAATTCACAAGGGCCAGATGGAGTTATTTCAATTGATTCTAAAATACAGACGAAGCTATTATCAGAGAGGTACTTTTGTTTGGGGATCAACCCGACTACCCAACAGAGTACTCTGCTGCTGAAATCACTGAAGTTCTTACAAGAATGGGTTATGAAGGTACTTATCCACCAGCAATCAAGAAGCTGTTTCACCTGTACTGGAGATACCTACTGCACATGTTCTTACATGTATCTCAGGAAGAAAGGGAGGTTCAGATGAGATCAGTCACACCCAAATGTCTGTCGTTGCTGCTCTGATCATGGATTGGAACTACAACTATTCCAAATTCGTTTTCAATGAAATGATGAGCAACCTAAGGGCAAAGAATAAAGAGACGTTCTTGATGTACCCAAGGTTTTTACAGATGATTTTTGATTTTCATTACACTGACTTGGTTAAATCTGTTGAGACCTTGGACATGAAGTCTATGGGACCCAATTCCTTTGGGTTAATGAAGCAGTCAAGGAAGGGAGCCAAAGTTATGTATAGGGGATTAAAAGCCCTAGTAAAGTTTGTTCATTTTGCTGAGACCGAAGCTGATCCTGTCGTAGCTTAGGTTGCTGACGATCACGTGGCGCCCGCTCAACCACATGTTGCAACATTTGAAATTTCTAATGAAGAAGTAGAAGAAGAACACCGTCAGTCAACCACCCTCACTGATGATGAAAGACTGAAAGCCCTTGAAGCAGCCAAAGCTTTATTTCAGTCAGCTGCTCTGAAGCCTCCTCAGACAGTTACTAAAAACATTGAGGAAGATTTTGTTGAAGAACCAGTTGCTGATCTCATTCATTGTAAGCGAAAAAGGGATGATTTGAGATCTAGCGAGTTGGACAGTGAAGTAGAAACAACCAACGTGACACCAACACCAACACCAGCACCAGAATCAACATCCACACCAGCACTAGAATCAACACTCATACCAGCGCCAGATTCAACTACCAGCCATGTTGCTGAACCATCTTTCCAGGAGTTGCTGTCCAGTGACTTTGTCAGTGATTTTGATATTGAGACAGAAATTCCATACTCAAACCATTCAGATTTCCCTATGGTTCATCCGGTCCATCCGTTCAGGGTCAATCAAGCTCGGGTGTTTCAGATAAGGTTGCTCAGATCCTTGCTATGCAGGAAAACTACTTTCAGAATAAGGGAAAAGGTGTGGTTCTTGAGAACGCTCCTGTAGATATTCAGGCACTGCAACGACGAGTTTTTGAACTCAAGCAGGATTCGGTAATTAAGGATGTTCGTATTCAAGTGCTTGAGGCTAGCAACTCAGACAAAGATTCCAAGATTAAAGAGTTGCAGTCTGGCATGGGAGGCTTAACAGCTATGTATCTCGATCTCCAACAAAAATTATTTCAGAAATTTGGAGATGAGTTCAAGGGTAATGAAGATGTACTGTATCAGCCTCACACTGCTGACCAAGATAAAGATTCCAATGTGCGTCCAGTCGACAACACTGATATTAGCAGACAAGAGGAATCAGAGTCCTTAAGGCAATACATGGAGGCACCACCAATCTCCAAAGAGAAATCACGCAGAATTCAGAAGAAATTACTTGAAGAAGGAAAGAAGAAATTACTTGTGATGAAGAATTCTGATCAGAACGTTGTATCATCGGATCACCCAGAGAGATTTGTTGTTACGCTTCAAAAGGGATTCTCTGATAAATACGGTGATCGATCTGGAGTTTTATCCTGGGGTTTCAATGCAGATAAGAATATGTGGTGGGTTAAGAGAAAGTCAGGAACAATGGAGTACTATAAAAAGATGAAAGACTTTGGTTCCTGGACTAAAGTCGATTTGAGTGACTTAATAAATGCTCCATTTACAAATCCATCAAATGACAAGCGGGGCTTAGATTTCTGGGATTTTCTGAAATGACAAGTTGATCGAGGCTTCCCGAATATGAAGACTGCCGAGTCATTTTTGAAGAAAGCTAAGGGCGTTCAAGATCAGAGGACAGAAAAAACAATGGTGAATGTAATGTGGCCTCCCAGAAAGAAAGCTACTTACATTCCCGTACCAGACGCCATTCCCGATGGTACATTGGAGAACATGAGATTTTGGTTCTATGATTCCATCACTGCCACGACCATTGTCAAGTTATAAAAAGGGAAAGGTCAATACCGGTTTGTTGACCCTAAGGATTTGTTGAAGTTTGGAGAACGGGACATCAAGACTCTCAGCACGTTTCAGATTACATCCGATCCAATCTTTGAAACAGCTGCCAAAGAATACACAAGAATGGTTGCGTCTATCATCAACAACAAGTTCTGGGCTGGAGCGTTGAAAGATGCAGACATTAAAGATAAAGCTGCAAACCAAGTGGGAGATTGTTGGGCCTAGTTTTGTGGTTTGAGCTTAGTTTGTATCTAGTTTTACTTGGTTTGAATCTAGGTTTTGGGTTTGTATGTGAGCCGAGAACACTTATGTGTTCTCAGTGGGCTTTTGGTGTTTGGGCTGGCCTAGTTGGTTGATAGCTCTATATATAGACTTGTCATGTATAGGGTTAAAGGTTGTTCATTCTTAGATTTGTGATCAAGTATTGTAAGTGCTTAAGAACCCGATGTATTCAATAATATACGTGTGTTTTGAAGCAATCCTGTGTTATTTACTAGTTCTTGTTTGTGTTCTTGAGTCACCGAGTGTTGGTATTCCGCATCAATACTCATTTGGTTGATATCATATTGTAGTGATCCAGATTCGGGACTTACAAAAATGCTGGTGAGCGGACCAGATATAGTTCTGTACTCCCTCCATACAAAAAGAATTACACCAGTCTTCCTTTTACCAAAGAGCAGGAAGAAAAGGCAAAAACCATGAAATATGGTAAGAACAATGAGAATGGCAAAGCTACTTCTAACTCAGTAAATTCTACTACGTCCACATCAGGAGTGAACGATTCTAATGTGCTTGTGTCATGTGTAGATAAAGTAGTAATTGAGGATTGGACTGATGAGGATGATGATTTGCCTGTTTTGAATAATAAGGACACTAATTCTGATGTTTCTTTAGAATTACATGTTTTGAATTATGTTATTTCGACTATTTGTGTGGGCTCTTGTTTTAAGAGAAAAGACAGTTGTGTGGTTGATTCCGTTAAAACTTTGAATTATGGTGGTGTGGTTTCTAATAAGTTTAAAAATACGAAAAATTCTAATAAGTACTTATCGCCTAAGTTTGTAAAAGAGGGATGCTCTAATGATCAAAAGGATGATAAACCAAACAATGTGTTGAGTAGTAAATAACAGGCAAAGCGCACTGGTCCAGACAACACGCCCAGACAAGGAGTTGACCGCAATAAATTTCATATAAAACGTCAAACGTGTTTTAATTGTGGCACTCCTGGTCATATCGCTAGAAATTGTCCACACCTCCATATGTCCCATATTATGGATTCTATCAGAGGAATATGCCTCTTAATACCTATCGATGAGAGTTGGGTATCACCAGGCTAATCCATCTGACGGTTATTGGAACAGAAACAAATCTGGTAGGTTTAGTCCTTATCAGACCAAGCCAAACAAGCTTTGTAAAGGTGGTAGAAACTGTGCTTCAGTCTTGAAAACTAACTCGGTTTCTAGACCGAACCAACTTAGAAAGACAAATTCATCTATGTCTCCCACTCACAAACCAAAGAAAAAGACATCCATTCGTACAAATAATAGTAAATCTTATAATGGTAGACATGAATGGTTGCCTAAGTCTCCGGTGAAAAGGGCATCTAGTTCTATTTTAGATAATCGAAAAGATATGTCATGGCAACCCGTGACAAGTGTAGATGAATCAGGTTCACCCAGTGTTTCTCTGGGCTAGGTACCAAAGTCTAACTGATATCTCTCATCGTGCAGGAACAACTATGGAGGAATATCATCAGGCCTTGGTATGCTGACAGTGGCTATTCTAGACACATGACAGAAGACATTTCCCAGCTACACGACATTCAAGTCTTTAACGGTGGGTATGTTTCCTTTGCGGGAGGAGAGAAAGGGAAGATTAAGTAGAAGGGTACTATAAGTAATGGTGCTCTAAAATTTGCGAATGTTAATTTTGTTCCTGAGTTGAAGCACACTCTGCTGAGTGTCTCACAGATCTGTGAAAAAGATTTTTCAACCCATTTCACTAATAAAGAGTGTCTGATTTTAAAACCTACTATCATCATACCAGAAGATTGGGTTTTAGTTAGATAACAAAGAAAATATAATGCTTATGTGATCGACATGAATAAAAATGTTCCTGATGAAATAACATGTTTGTTTTCCAAAGTGTTAGAACATAATGCCATGCTCTGGCATCGTCTTCTTGGTCATGCAAATTTTAAAAACCTAAATCGTCTTGCTAAAAATGACTTGGTGTGTGGTTTACCCGTCAAAGATTTTGTTACTATTGAAAAATGTGTGGCTTGTGCATTGGGTAAACAGAATCGTAAATCTCATAAGCCAAAGCTGGTTAACACCATTTCATCAGTTTTTTAGTTGCTGCATATAGAGGTTGCGATTTTACCAAAAACTGAAATCTGATCCCAAAAATGTTGCTAAATTACACGAAGACCGAGTGATTGAATTTTGGTTTATCTAATTTTATTCATTTTATTTTATTTTATCTTATTTTTACCTTTTATTTACTCTCGTTGAAACAAATGCTATAAGAATATTTTTTTTAAAAATCAATCAAGTTCTTATTGGGCTTAAAAATTGTTTTCAACCCATGTGGTTCCTAAATAATTGGCTTGGATTTAAGGATCTGTGCCTAGCTTCATCAGGGTTCTCGGCCCATCAGGGTTTTCGGCCTGTGTCAATAATTTGATATTTATAAGATCTTATTGCACTATTGATCTTACTTTTTTCAAAAACTCTTGACTTTCAATCTCCCTGGCCGAAAACTTCTAATCTCTTGTGCTAATTGAGATTCATAAGCTTCTATACTTCAAGACGTCTTGTGATTTTTCTTAACAGGTAAACCGCTAACTAATAAGGGAATCTTCTTATGTCTATCATGAACTTTGTATGGATGATTCGGGGTTGAGTGTCATCGCTATGACGAATACCGATTAGGATTGAATTTGAAGTGATTGTGAGTTACATTCTTGATAGGTGATGAGTTCTTGAAGTTACAGGTCATGGTGTCAATGGTGATCTTTGTTGTTTGAAGAAGATGACCCGTTTCTCGAGGAGAAACTCAAGGGGTTTTCAGCCGAAATCATATGAATCCTTAGATCTATGGTTTTCGGGTTGTTTGACTGAAAACACGTGGTCAAACAAGGGGTTCTCAGCTGACGTGGTGACCGAGAACTCCTTTGAGTGGCAAAGATCTCATGTTCTCGGTGGACCTGGACCGAAAACTATGGACCTGGACAGAAAATTAATACTTGGATCGAAATCATTTGTTGTGAATAGAGAATTCCCTTCAGGACCGAAATCCAATATTAAAACAATATTAATTTACATTAATGGCCCATATAATCTGATATTACTATGTTTGATCCCTGATGTTTTGTAAATTTAATGTGTGTGCTAAAAAATTATTAAGTTGTTGATTAAATTGAGTGAATGTTTATTAACTTGACTCGTTTGTTGCAGTAATGGCTGATCAAGCACCCTTAAAGTTTGTGGATACTCACAGCATAATTGAATGCCTGTATGATCCACCGTTGGCGCACAAAGAATTCATATCAACGATCGTGGGGCTTAATGCGTGTAGGATTTCTCACGCCATATGAGGAAATCTTGTTGTTAGTGCATGGCTTTTTCGTCTCAAGTCTTTATAACTTATCGTTTGTAATTTATTATTATTATAATGTTAAGAGGGTATTTATAGAAATATATTCCCATTCGTTATATAAGGTCATTCGTTAAGAGTGTTTAACGAACGAGCCAATTCGTTATCTTGTACTGTCCATTCGTTAAGGATGTTTAACGAATGGACCTTAGTTCGTTATGTATGTAACCCATTCGTTATGGAATGTTGACGAATGGGGGGTATAGAGAATGAGTCATTCGCTATACCATTCGTTTAAGTTATGTAAAGTTAATGAATGAAGACCATTCGTTACGGGTTGTGTAACGAATGGGATCTATTGTCTATATAAGGCAGGTTGTTTCCTTCATAATTTAAGTATTGTTTAAGCTATACATAAACTCTGTCCATTCTCTCTCTCACTAATACTTCGTTAATATTATTATCATATAACTACCTAATTAATAGCATATCATATAACTAGATCTACATTCTAATCAATATATTACGGATATGTGTTGATTGGATCTTATCGGTGTTCAACAAGTGGTAACAAAGTTAATTCAGGGTTAGATTGCTCTTGATTTAATGTAATTGATATGAATTGATAAGGAATTCATTAAGTTAGTAGACAATTTTTGAGTTAAGTCTAATTTTACAAAATTCTTCTCATTTAACATGTTGAGATGTTAATTGGAGATTAATTTGAGATCGGACTAGTTTGTGTTAAGTGTGTCTTCAAGGAATTGGATTATTGTGAAAGTTAGAGATGGATTTGGCTCGGATTTGAATTTGTACGGAACAGGGGATAGTTTGTGTTGTTTAAGTGGATTTTGGTGTGTATTGGGTTAATTTGAGAGCTACGAAATATGATATGTGTGTTCGCGAGACGAATTCTAGTAACAAAGAGCTTTGATTTGGTTGATTTGGTGTTTAATTGCCCAAGTATTACATAATATTAGTTTGGGTTTTGAAATTTTTGAATCTGGAAAATTTCCAAAAATATGGAAATTTGGGTTTCAAAATCTGGGTTTCAAGGTTTGAAGATTTGAAGATTGCCTTAATTCGTTATGCGCGTATTGTCATTCGTTATCAGTGTTTAACTGATTCGTGACAGTTGTAAAGTTTGTTACAACTTAATAACAAACTCATTCGTTAAACACTGTAGCAAATTCGTTATTGAAAAGTTGTCATTCGTGCTCACTTATTCGCTACACATTCGTCACTGATTCGTTAATTATTCGTCCACTCATTCTTCATTTGATTCTTCATTGATTTATCCTTTGATTCGTCCATTGATTCATCATTGATTCGTCATTCATTAGTTAGTTATTCGTTGTTCATTCGTCATCCTTACACCACTTCGTTCGTTAAGTTACTGTTGTTGTTTCGTTATCACCCAACTTCACTCATTCGTTAGTTAAGTTTCAGTTTAAACCCTTAAGTTTAAAATTTGTTCAAAATGGCTGGTTATTATGCACTAGCTTCTCAGAACGTTTTAATGCAACAAATGTTACACCTTGATATGGAAATAAGATCTCATTCGAAATGTCCTCGTTTGATGAAATTTAGTGATTTTGCTAAATGGGAACCTCATTTCGAGCACATATTGGTTTTGTTCATCCTGACTGTTCTCGATGTCTTGATGATGTCTACACAGTTCCAATTTCTGGTAGTGAAACTACAAGTTTTACTCCAAAGGCCTTTTCTCAATACTCGCAAGAGGAAAAGAAAGCTATAGAGATTGAGAATAATGCATACTCTACTTTGACTATGGCATTACCTGATAACATATTGTATCAAGTTGGGAGTATTAAGATATGTGCATCATTGTTTCAACATATCAAGATGAGGAGTATGGGAAACACAAAAGAAAGCAAGAAAGTGATGCTGAAGTTTCAATTTCGAAACTTTAACTTGTTAAAAGGTGAGACTGTTGAAGAGTGCTCACTAGATTTAATCATTTGGTAGCTGAAATGAACAAATAGAAGATGGAATCAAGTGAATCTGATAAGATTGATACAGTAAAGAATGCTTTACCTGGTTTATATCCAACGTTCCTAATGGTGTTGAAAGAAAACAATTATTTCAAAAATGAAGATCTAACGGCTTTGGAATTTATGCAAAAATTGGAAGGTCGAGAATATGATCTGAAATGTCTGAAAACTTCTAAAGAAACTCAAGACCCAACTCTTTATGGAGGTTGTATACCATTAAGCAACACTGCAACTCCAATTACTGCATTCCTATCTCAAAATACACAAGAGGGATCATCTACTTATAGTGATCCTAATGTATGTTTCATGGCTTCTCGGTTTACCGGTAATACTGGGGGATTTGCTACTACCAATAGCTTCACTACACCACTAAGTGGTAATATGAAAGAAGCTGAACAGAATTTTGCATTTCTTTATGCATTCATGGCATCATATGAAAATTTGGTGGGTAGCAAGATTGCTACAAGTGAGCTGATTGATGAAGACTATGATCAAATTGATCAAGATGATTTGGAGTTAATGGATCTTAAATGAAATATGGCCGTGATTGTTAGAAAGGTAAAGAAGTTTATGCAACGAATAGGCAAAGACTTACCATCTCTGAATAAAAGAGTTGGTTTTGACAAATTGAAAGTAAAATGTTACAATTGTCAAGAATTTGGCCATTTCGCTAAAGAGTGTGACAAACCAAAGAAAGAGTATAATGGACCTCGAAATCAAGACAAAAATTCTGGAATGAAGGGTAATGATTCTCCTGAAAAGCTGTCTAGAGGAAGTTCTTCTAAACCTTCAGGATCACAAGCTCTTCTCACTGTTGAAGGAACTGACTAGACTCAAAGAATGCGGTGTAATGATAATCAAGCTAATCTAGCTATGTTCAAGCAGATTGAAAGTTTTCAAGATGCTAGTGGGAATGAACTATCTTTTGAAAATGACTTAGAATCGGATTCAGATGATTCTTGCAATATGCGACCAACTTCTTTCGCATGCATGGCTAAGATTGACGAGGTTAGTTCTTCTTCGGTTAAATTATCTGAAAATGTGCCTCGTTCTGTGTGTGAAACTGTTAAGCCTAGGTTTGATTCATTGAAAGAACATAATGACTTACTGGTCAAACAGATTACTTCGATCAATGATACATATACACAATCACTAGAATCACAAATGGAATCTAGGGAGAAAATAGAAGCTATGTCTATAAGTAACCATGATTTGAAAGCTGAATTATTTGTCAAAATGACAATCAATGATCAAAAATTTCAAGAGTTTCTTAAACATAGAACTAATATAACTGAACTCAAAAATGAGGTTCTTGAATTGAAAAGCAAATTGGGCAAGTTTCGAAATTCTTTTTTTTTTAAATGAAATTATCGAGGTGTCTGGTAAGCAAAAGGATTCAAAGAAAGGTGTGGGATTTGTTGAAGTACCACCACCTTTTCATAATGATTATACTTTTAATCCATTTGCGGATAAAGAGGAAATCGTTAATGAACCAGTTATTTTTGAAGAAAAGCCTAAATTGGTTAAAAATGACAATGTTAATGTTCAAACTTCACCTCAAACAACTAATATTCAAAGTAACAAGGTGTTTGTTGAAAATGTTGATAAAGTAATCATTGAGGATTTATTTGAACCTGAAGTTGTGCACAAAAACTAGAACATTCAAAGTTTGAGTCACATATTATGTGAACCTCATGAATTTGAGGTGGTTGTGTATGGTTCAAATGCATCTCAAGTAAAACAAAGGGAAATCTGTCAAGATTAAGGCTAAGAAATCAGAAAAGCCAAATATTTCTGATGAGAATTTGATGCGTTTCATCAATCCTGCTCCTTCTAAGATAAGATCTGGTCGAGTATTTAAATTAAAAGGTATTAGCACAATATTTACTGAGAAAGACATTCCGCTTAATATCATCAAACCCGAATTGATTGAAAGCGTCTTTCACAATGAAACTTCCAAGATACAAGATCTTGAACATAAGTGTGTGAACCCCAAAACATCGAATGCAACAAATCCTTTGATAAATTCCAAACAATTGTTAAAATCTGCTAAGAACGTTTAATTCGTTAAATCTAATGGAACTGACAATTTACAAAGTTTTTCAAATTGTTCAAATCTTGATTATTACATGAAAAAGAAGAATGTGACATTTGATGATTTGGATAACGGTCCCATTCCTGGTGTTTTTCATCAACCTTCTGTTGCACAAGTTTCTGCTAAACCACAACGTGAGTGGGTTGACATGAGAACATGTTTTCTTTGTGGTGAACATAGTCATGTTGTCAGAAATTGTGGACTGAAGAAATACAAATTCTTCTTCAATTTATCAAGTAACAAACTAAACCTGTTCCTGTGATTAAGGATATTTTGAAAAGACCCATTTCTTTTTATGATGAAACACACATCATGTTTTCAGATATGAATCCTTGCAAATTGATTCATGTTAGTGAAAATTCGAGTAATTTAAAACCCAAATTTGTTCCTGTGGAACCAATTTGCAAGAATGTGAATACGAATGTGATTCAAGCTGCGTATTTAAGAAGAAAGTCGAAAAGACCTGTGACATACTCACAAGAAGCTAAACCACATTTGGATTCTGTCAAAATTAATGCTTCAAATGTAACTCCAGAGGTGCCCAAGACTGAGACATGGGCTGTCTTTTTGAACTGATTCTTTTACCTTTATATGTAGAGTTCATCCAAGAATATATCTGGTCAAAACTGGATTATGGATAGTGGATGCTCTCGTCATATTACCGGCAACATTAAGCTCTTATCAAATGTCAAGAATATTCAAGGAGGGTATGTCGCTTTCGCGGGTAATTCGGGCGGAATGATTACTAAAGAAGGAGATGTGTCAAATGGGGGTGTCACTTTTGAAAAAGTTAACTATTGTGATAAAGTGGATCACAATCTTCTGAGTGTGTCTTAGATTTGTGACAAGAAGTACACGCCAGTATTTAATGATAAGGTGCGCATAATACTTAAACCGGGATATGTCATTCTTGAAGATATGGTTGTTATGTGATCACCATTATCAAACGATATTTATGTGTTGAATATGAATTCTAAGGTAACTACTTCTGTTGAAACGTGTTTTGTCTCAAAAGAAAATGAGAAAGACTCGATTCTGTGGCACACACGTATGGGTCATATTCTTGTCAGAAAGATGAATTATTTTATGACTAATGACTTGGTTGATGGGTTTTCCTTAAAACACTTCAAACTGACTGACCACTGTGTTGCATGCAAAAAGGGCAAACAAAAAGAAGTCACACCCTTATAAGTTAATTAATACCATTGATACTCCTTTGGAACGACTTCATATGGACTTGTTTGGTCCTGTGAATTGTGCGAGTATTGCTGGTGATTGGTATTGTCTAGTTCTCACTGATGACTATTCATGATACTCTTGGGTGTTATTTATGAGTTAGAAATATCAAACACCTATTCTTGTTCAAAATCTAATCACTAAGATCGAATCACTGTATAAACTCAAGGTGAGATGTAGTCGAAGTGATAATGGTACGGAGTTCAAACAATGTATTAGATTTCTTTTGTATTCAGAAAGGAATTCATCGGGAATACAGTGCTCCATATGTACCTCAACAAAATGGTGTTGCAGAAAGAAAGAATCGAACATTGATTGAAGCTGCACGAACTATGCTAGCAGATTCTAAGCTTCTTGTTCAATTCTGGGACGAGGTTGTGAATACTGCTTGCTACAAGCTTAATCATGTTCTGACTGTGAAGAAGCTACAAAAGACAAGCAGTGAGCTTCTGAACAAGAGAAATCCTAATTTAAAGTATTTGGAACCATTTGGGTGTCCTTGTACTATGTTGAAGAAAGATGCGGGAAAATTCGAAGAAAAAGCAATTGAAGGTTATTTCTTGGGTTATGCATAACCTAAGAAATGTGTATTTAATTTTACTTCGGGTTGTGTTGAAGAGTGGTACCATGTCGATTGTCAACGATACACCACACCTGCAGCCAGAAAGGTCCTTATTGGATGTTCGACTATGAAAGTTTATTTAATTCATTTACTCAAATAGTTGATCAACCTGATGAAGACTTGGTGCGTGCTTATTTAGAAGATCAATTTCTACCTCCAAGATCTTCTGACACTATTTATGATAATACTCCACAAGATGATCTTCCTGATTCATCTGATGTGATCTCTATTTCGTCAGATGATGGTCATTTTGTTGATTCCTCTTTAGCTCCATTTCCTGAAACACATAAAATTGGTGAATCGTCTCATGATGCTGAAGAGAATCTGACTATTTTAGCTGATAATGTTGTTGTTCCTGAGAATCCAACTCTTCGGATTCATACTTATCATCCATAGGACAACATCATTGGTGATCTTGATGTCGGTGTGCAAACACACCATCATATTGCTACGGCAAATGATGCGAATGTATTATGTGCGTATGCTGATATGCACACATCGAGAATCATGAATCTCACGAAGTACACTGGATTTTTATCCCAAATGGAACCTAGAAGCGTTCGTATGGCGCTTGAAGATCCTTCATGGGTAGAAGCGATGCAAGAAGAGTTGCAATAGTTTCATCGACTGTGTGTTTGGGATCTCATTGACAAGCTCGTTAGAGTTAAGAAACCAACTCCAACAAAATGGGTATTTAAGTGCAAGAAAGATGATCGTGGGGTCATGGTAAGAAATAAAGCACGTTTAGTTGTGTAAGGATTTCATCAGCAAGAGGGCATAGATTACACTGAAGTATATGCTCCAGTTGCTCGTTTGGAGGATATACGTTTTTGGCCTATGCTGCTTTTAAGAATATCAAAGTTTAACAAATGGATGTCAAGAGCGCGTTTCTCAATGGGAAATTACATGAAGAAGTGTTTGTTTGCAGCCTCCAGGTTTAGAAGATCCAGATTATCAAGACTGTGTTTACCGATTAAACAAGGCTCTTTATGGTCTACAACAAGCCCCGAGAGCTTGGTACGGAACGCTTGCTGACCATCTGACTGATAATGGCTTCAAATGAGAAACTGTGGACTGTACTTTATTTTACAAGAATGTTGGTGATGATTTGCTCCTGGTTCAAATATATATCGATGACATCATATTTGGTTCAAAAAACGACAAGTTATGTAAGGAATTTGAGAGGTCGATGCAGACGAAGTTTGAAATGAGCTCGATGGGGGAGATGAATTTCTTCTTAGGGTTGCAGGTTCATTAGTCTGACACGGGAATCTTTATTCATTAGACAAAATATGTGAACGATGTCTTGTGCCGATTCAAGATAACTTCTGGAAAAATTCTTTTGACACCTCTTCCCGTGGGTCACAATTTGTCACCAGACGAATTGGAGGATACCGTTGATCTAACCCTTTACCGAGCAATGATTGGTTCTTTAATGTCTTTAACTGCTTCACATCCTGATATAACGTTTGCTGTTTGTTTGTGTGCCAGGTACCAATCGAGTCCAACTGTGACTCATCTGGCGGCGGTTAAACGTATACTTCACTATCTGAGGGGTAATTTTGACACCGGGTTATGGTATCCCAAGGATGATAACTTTAAACTCACTACATTTTCCGATTCTGATTATGGAGGATGCAAGATCAATTTTAAATCGAATGCAGCGGGTTGTCAATTTTTACGAAGCCGGCTTGTTTCCTGGTAGTGTAAGAAGCAGTCAACGGTCTCCACTTCAACCGCCGAAGCAGAATATGTGGCAGGCTCAAGTTGCTGTTCACAGGTTCTATGGATCCAACAACATTTGCGGGACTACGGTTTAAAGTTTCTTACTACTCCAATACTTATTGATAACTCTGCTGCTATAAGTATCACCAAAAATCCTGTGCAACATTCTAAAATAAAACATATTGAGATTCGATATAATTTCATTCGCGATTGTTTTTAAAAGAAGTTAATTGATATTGAAAAGGTGCTCACGGATTTTCAGCGCTGACCTATTTACCAAGGTATTTGACAAAACTCGTTTTAACTTGTTGTTTGGTCTAAACGGGTTGAAAACACTTGCAAATATCCTTAGGCAAGGATAATTATCTTTACTTTTATTTTGGTTATTTTCTTTCTCTTATTTTTCATGTTTTTGGGTTTTGGGGGTGAAAATGAAAAATTCAAAAATATTGCAATTTTTGGTTGTATAGTGAAAATCCAAAAACATTGAAAATTTTGAAAAACCAAAAACATTAAAAAATTAAAAAAAATAAAAATTAAAAAATTAAAAAGATTTGTTTAAAAATAAAAAAGATTGTGTTTGTTTGTATAGCACAATCTGAAAAATCAAAAAGATTGTGTTTTTTAATATAGAAAATCCAAAAACATTCAAATATTTTAAAAATTACAAAAATATTTTTTGCACTCTTACGCTTAAAATTATGTCAGCTACTCAGATTTGAAGGACATATACGTGTATATGTTTGGTCCTGATATTTACTTGAAGATGTTCGGGATAGCCATTTACCTGAAAATGGAAAGTACTTGGGGTGATTGTTGTGTGTTTTTATTTAATTCTCTCGCTGAAAAGTATGTCAGTTATTTAAGTTTGTGAACATGCTTGCATGTTTTGGTCTTGCTATCTACTTGTAGATTTATAGGATAACCATTAATCTATAAACTGAAAGTGACTGGGCGATTGAATTTATATGCTTCTCAAAAATGAGTTTTGAAGCGAAAATAAAAATGATAGTACATTGATCATCTGGTCCCATATCTAGAAAGAAATAAGCTTCAAAGACAGTGTGCTTAATTGCATTGGTGCATTGATAGGTTTTAAACAAGTTGTTAATGTAAAATATGTGATATAAACATAAAGAAATGCCAAATTGAAAGAGGTGTTAGTCTCTTCCAAAATTCTCGGTAATAATGGTAGAAATGTAACAGACTATCATACTCAAGACTTATATTTTTTTGATCACCAAAAACAATAGAGGAAATAAAAGGCATTCAGCTCCTGGACACTATGAGTCTTTATGCGGCTTAATCATCTGGGTATTCATAAGCATGAATATTTCAAAAGCTTTTAGAGCAAACCCAAAGTCATTAAACTTGATCACCACTGTACATCGTACAAATTGAATTACTGACTTGATCAAAATCCACTGTTAGTCATACATTTGTTCCACCTTTGCGCGCGTCTCAATGCCAATAAGAAACGCCCAAGGGGATACAATGTATGTAAGCCTACAGATGGACTCGTGCATACTCACTCACAGTAAAGGAAGCTTGGTGCATTGCTAAAAAATATCTATTAAAAACATAATTTTGATCGGCAATATAATGGTTTAAGTCAAGTTGGGGTGATATGGTAAAATTTAAATTAAGCTTGAACTGAGATTAGAGGCTGATAGTTTCTGATATTCTGGGCTTTAGTTGAACATTAATTCATATCACAAATTAACTGGAAGGTTTGTTATAACATTTAAGTAGACAACAATATCAATGACCGACTTAATGCAAGTCCTAATAGTGCTGAATTTGGTCAATATGATTTTCTACTTAAACTCACAAAAATATGTACTGCTTTCGTAGTTTAATTTTTTATATTTGAAGATTTTATCATTTTATTTAATTTCTATATTTAATTCTATTATTTAATTCATTTAAATTATTTGATTTTTTTAGTTAAGTGTTTTGAACGTAAAACACGATAAGGTATTGCATCTTACATCCACTGGTAATATTCGTAAGGTAAAGTTCTTCGGAACACGGGTTTCGAAGCATTATTTACTTCTTTTAATTTTAAATTGAAAATGATTTTAATTTTAAATTATTGTCCATTCGCTATCAATCTGGATAACGAATAAGGGTCATTTGGATAACGAATTAGTCCAATTCGTCATCTTAATTCGCTTCCGCTACACTGATAACGAATGACCCCATTCGTCATCTGATTGATAACGAATGAAGCACAAATTTACTTTAATTTGTTATGATTGTTAATGTATCACTCATTTGTTACCGATTTTTACGAATGAGGTAACGAATTAGTACATTCGTTGATTTTGAATTAACGAACTAGCTTATTCGTTGTCTGGGAATGTGTGCAACTTTGTCATATATATTGAACAGGATGAGAACGAATCGGCTCATTCGTTTACATAACTATTCACCTTCCCTAATAAAATTCTGGCCAAAATTTCCAAAAATCACAAACTTCATAAAACTTTCTTTTGATCATCATCTAAGATTCATCAGGTAATTGCGATCAAAACGCAATCAAAATCGTCAAAAACTGATGTGCTCAAAACAGTTAATTAAATACTAACTAAATTAAACAAGTAATAAAAACTAGACTTAAGACTCAACTAAACACCGGCAAGTGAACCGGTCAATTCTATTAAAGCTAAGTAAGTCCGGAATATCGAACCCACATGACTCTATAAATTACGTAAATTAACTAATTAGACTCGACTTACGAAACGGCTATTTATTATTAATGTTTCAAGGGGGTTTTTAAACTAAGAAAATAAATAAACAAGTGAACTAGAAGCAAGCAATTGAACACAAGATCGAAACCAATAAGAGAAGGAATCTACCTAGGTAAGAATCCCATGAATAAACAATCATCAAGAAATGGACAAATAACATTATATGGAAAACTGATTTATAAACATATTCATCTAACAAACCCTAAGGACCCTTGACCAAACCAAATGAAATCCCAAAGATTAATTATTAGTATCTAAAGCAAGCAATCTCACGAAACACTAAACACTAGATAAGTTGATAAATTAAACATGACATCATGAACATGGATCAACACAATAAGCAAGAATATTGTCACTAATCTATCCTAGCATGCGATTGACCAAGACACATGAACAACTCCTCACCTTACAGCTATTGGAATTTAGCAAAACATTCAAAATCCTAATCAACGATTAACAAGCTTCTATGATCTAATAGGCCTATACAACCATAATAATCAAAACACCAAGTAATGATAAAACATGAACCTTAATATCTGAAGAACACAATCAATAGAAAACAAGATCTATGTGAAGCAATAATTAATAATCAACCAAGATAATAAACACTCATATGCATCATGAAAACAAACCAAGTCTTTTACTTTTAGATCAACAAAACCATAATCAAAACATACATCCAAAGCAAGAATCAAGTCAAAACATGTTCATCAAACATAGGTAGACATGAAGTCTAGCCTAGCATAGTCGTAATCAAAGACAAATAACTAAACCAAAGAACAAAGAGTGAAATCATAAAATATGATGAACAAGAACAATGAAAAAGAACGAAAGAACCCGTCTTAATCGACCCTTGAACACCCGTATGAAAGCTTGATGATCTTCTCTCTTCCTAGCCTCCAAAACACCTTCAAACTTGGCTCTAACCCACTGAAAATCGGCTGGAATAGTTGTTCTGTTCGGCTAGGTTTATAAAAATATATATAATGCGAGCTGGGCCATGTTTGAAAAACATGGCTGATCGGTGGTCCTGGGCGCCGTGCGACCAGTCATGGCCACCCCCGGCGCGCAGCGCGGCTTGCTCTAGGGAGGGGTAATGAAATTTCCATGTTATTTCATGCTAGACCTTATTTTCTTGACTTACAAATCACCATCTACATGAAAACAAATCGACACGCTAAGTGGAATAATCATGTAATCATTAACGAGCAAAACGAAGTCAAACTTCTCATGAAATGACAGAAAGAATTAAAGCTTAACATTCAAGACACCAATCGATGTAAAACACAATAAACATATAATAGTTGACTCAAAACCTAAACTAATAAAAGATAAACGAAACATGAATCAAACCGAACTCAAAACATTAAAGAAACACAACTTTACACGGGATTTGAGATGTATAAATAGATGTATATAAAAAACCATGGACATTTTAAGGGTTAGTTGATTGATTATAACTTCGGTTGTTAAATTATGAACATAAGTTTAATTAAACCCAGTTTTTACGAAAAAGGTTATAATGAATCGGCGACCGAGGGTCTTACGAGCAGATTCATGCTCAATATTGGATACTCCATCATCTAACATGGTCTAATTAAATTTGATAGTGCATGTTTGACTATCATTGTTCATATTTAATTTTGACTTTGACTCGTGATCGTCAAAGTTGATAATTATTGGTGGCCTTTCGTTATAGTTTAACGAATGGAAACTCTTTCATTAAATCTTTGATAACGAATCAACTCTCTCCTTTGTTTTGATAACAAATGACCTCAGACTCGTTATGGTTAATTCGTTATCTTTTCGTGATTGATTCGTCATCAACTTCGCTTAAATAATTTATAACAAATCAAGAAATTCGTTATAGCGAATGAACTCATTCGTTATAAAAAATGAGTCAAGAAAATAACGAATGACATTCTTAATTATTTTAAAAAACCAAAAAAAATTAAAATTGTTAAATAATTTAATGTTTGAATGTTCGTTTTTACTCATTCTCAGGTTTATATATATTTTCAGACATGGCAGATGAAAATGTCCAGGATGCTCCCATAGCTGATCAGCCACAGGTTCAGGAACAACATGAACCTGTGATCCCGCTCTTACAATTTGACAAAAAGCATAACATTTTTGCTTTTGTCCAAGACAACTTTGTGGATCAGGAGATATATGGTGACATGATAGCAGTTTTCGACAATCAAGGATCCACCATGCCATTACTGCTGACACTTTAGTTCACTTAAGTATTTTACGCCCGTTCTGGAATTCGGCACGTTACGTTGAGTCCGATAACCACATCAATAAAGAGGTCAACAAGAAGTCGGTTGTCATTTCCCCTGGTGATATACGACGTGTGCTTCGGTTTGGGGATAACATGGACATGCCATGTGAATTTGATAAGTCATTGATACGTGGGTTATTTCTTCGAGTATTCTATTCGGGTGACCTTGAAAGTTCCCAATATAACAAGTCTTACTTGCGCGTCCTGTACAAGTATCTATTACATGCGCTTATACATTTCCTTGGGGGACGCATGGGTGGATACGATGAATGACGGATGATGTTGCAATCGACATTCGTTGCTCTAATTTAGAACAAGACGTTCAATTTTTCTGAGTTGATCTTCTATCATCTTAAGGAAAACTGCTTGGTCAAGAACCGACGCAGAAAACTCCTAATGTATCCACGGTTTATACAGTTATTAATTCAGGACTTAATTCCTGATTTGGTGATTGATCGAACTGTGGAGAATGACGTGTTGAAGCTGGAGCATATGAATGCTGATACGATGAAGAGGATGAAGTCTTGTAGGCAGGACACTCCGAGGATCAAACGCTTGATTGGTCATTTGTCGAATCCGAATATGAATGTCCTTCTAATAATCGTTGGGTCCACGATGATTCAATTCTGAACGAGAAAAGGGACCAGGTGGGAACCGGGGTGAAGATGATGGTGGTGATGGTGGAAATGATGGTGATCAACGACATGCTGACGTTGAGGTAGCAAGCTCTCAGGCTGCTCAACGAAAGCGTAAGGACAAGGCGTTAGCTACAAATCAACAGCCCAAAAGTCGTATTTCTCATGGTTCTGGTGTGTAATTTAGTCCCCAAGAACCTCGGTCGTCTGCACTTCAAAGACAGGCAGTGTCGCTTACTACTAGCACCCCGGCACTCACATTGACGATGACCATCACATCTGATCCGAGGTTTGGTGAGATTCCTCATTCTGTTTTATCTTCAATACCAAGGCCTGCTACTGCTGCACGGTGATTCCTCCGACACCGACCATGATGGTGACACATCCTATGGACGTCTCTTTTATGAGAATCAGCCGTTTATAGGGTCCGATACAACCTGTTCCGGCATCTTTTCATACTTTACCCCGAACCCATCAGATGGACATGCTCTTGAGTTTGATTCACTTATACGAGAATCAAATGGCGGCCAATCGTCAAGCTCAAGAGAAGATGATTCTTAACCAACGTCGTCTGATGGGGTACGTCTCCTATTGTCAGAAGGAAATGAAAGAGCTGCGTGATATTGTCACGGCTTAGGGGGTGAAGATAAGGGAGTAGGAAGATCTCACCCTTCAACTGACTTGCAAAGACGATGCCCTGAAGAAGCTGAAGAATGATGATGACGATCCTGACGCTCCAGGCACTGGAGGAAGTGAGCCGAAACAATCTCATGGCTCATCCTCGGGTGCTGGTACCAGCGGTGGTGGTGGAAATGATAAACAGTTGGTGGTTTATCATGACTCGAAAAACGCTCAAAATATCGAGTCAATCAAGGCCAACACCGTGCTATTTGTTAGTGCACGGTTTTGCGTCTTAAGTCTTTGTAATTATCGTTAACGTATTTGTTTTATTTTTTAATGTAATAATTAGTTAAGTTATTGTCTAGTTCGTTATATGTAAGGTCTAGTTCGCTAGGGGATGTTAGCGAACTAAGACTTAAGCTTATTCCCTCCTGATTTGTTAGGGGATGTTAACGAATCAGGGGGTGTTTCGTCTGATTTATGTATGTAACGAAGTAGCGTCTGGTTCGCTAGGGGATGTTAGCGAACCAGACCTATCTTCTATATATAGTGAACACTGTTCACATTAAATTTAAGTTTCGAGAGATAATTAACGAAACTTTGTCCAGATTCTCTCTCTCAATCTTCATCCTAATATTATACAATTACTATTATATACATACTAATAATATATACACACATACAAAACTGAATCAAAGATAAATATGAGCTAGATCTATAGTTAAGGTATTAATGTATTATAAACAGATCTGAGATCTGTTAATTGTTATTGGATTGATAATTATGGGTTCCAACAAGTGGTATCAGAGCTGTTGGAGCTCAATTACACTTTGTTTGGTGTTTATTTAGAATATTAGATTGATAGTATTCTGTTTTAGCGAATTTGGATCGAATTAATGTTAATTGAATGATTTATGGTCGATTGAGATTGAATTTTAGTTGTTAAAGGTATTGGTAAAGGATTGTGAGTTGGAATTGAAGTTTGGATTGGTTTTGAGTGGATTTGGTATTGGTTTTGGTTTAAGGCCGAAACAGGGGTGTGTTTTGGTATAATTGTGTTGGTTATCGGAGGAAATTGATTACGAGGTTTGATGTATTGGATCCGCGATTGTATTACGAGTGTTTTGGTTGGTTATTTGTGTGATTTGGTTTAGTATCGAGATTGTATTACAAATTTTAAGTTTCTGGGTTTCTGGGTTGGTGTTCATCATTTCCAGATTTCTGGAAATCTTTTGTTGAAGATTTGAAGATTCAAAGATGAACATGATTCGTTATCATCTTTATGGTGATTCGCTATCTTGTTTCCTTTGATTTGTTATCTAATTTAGTTGATTCGTTATAAACTACAAGTGATTTGCTATCCAGTTCGCATCAATAGTTGATTCGTGTTATCTAATTCGTTATTTGGATTAACTGATTCGTGTGACACGCGTTTACTTTGGGATTTGTGTCATAACAACCTTTGACACGTGGCATAAGGTGTCAGAGTTTGTTACAATGGTTGTAACAACCTGATTCGTTATAGTTGATTCGCTAATCAACTGTAGCTGATTCGTTATCTATTTCGCTATGTCTTTCTTAGTGATTCGCTACTGAATACTTTTTAATTCGTCAAGATTTCTTAATCAATTCGTTAGCCAGTCCGTTAGTCAATTCGTTAGTTTGACTTTCTGATTCGTTGACCTTCTGATTCGTTAGATTGATTTGTTAAACTCAATTGTGATTCGTTGTCTGATCAATCTTAACTTCGTTAAGATTTGATTCGTTAATCTACTGTTCATAGTTCGCTACAACTGTTTACAGTTCGTTAAAATTCTCATTCGTTAATCTTATTCGTTGGTTGATTCGTTACACCTTCAAATTTTGGAAACTTGTCAACAATGGCCGGTATTTATGCATTAGCATCTCAAAACATGTTGATGCAACAAATGTTGCAACTTGATACCGAGATAGGTTCACCTTCGAAATGTCCAAGATTGATGAAGTTCAGTGACTTTGCCAAATGGGAACCTCGGTTTCGTGCTCATCTAGGATCAGTTCATCCTGAATGCTCATATTGTTTAGATGAAGTTTATACTGTTCCTATGATTGGGGATGAAACTATCGGATTTAGACCTAAAGCTATATCTCAATACTCACAAGAAGAAAAGAAGGCATTAGAGATAGAGACGAAAGCATATTCTACTCTAACTATGGCTTTACCTGAAAATATATTTCATCAAGTGGGTAGTATTAAGATATGTGCTTCTTTGTTTCAACATATCCGAATGAGAAGTATGGGAAATACAGCTGAAAGCAAAAAGGTGATGCTTAAGTTTCAATTTAGAAACTTTAACTTACTCAAAGGTGAAACAGTTGAAGAGATGACAACGAGATTCAATTACTTGATTGCTGAAATGGATAAAATGAAGTTGGAAATTTCTGAGATTGACAAGATTGATAATATTAAGAGTGCATTACCAAGTTTGTACTCTACTTTTCTAATGGTAAAGAAAACAGCTATTTCAATGAAGACTTGACTGCAAGTGAGTTTTTACAAAAGATTGAAGCCCGTGAGTATGATCTCAAGTGTCAAAAATCATCCAAGGAAAGTCAAGATCCTACTTTTTATGGTGGTAGCATGCCTCTAAGTTCAACAATTTCACCGATCACTGCTTTTCTAACGCAGAAAGCAAGAGGGAATGAAACAACAAACTATAGTGATCCTAGAGCATGTTTTTATACCGCTGGTAATTCTGGATCACCAAATGTTTCTGCTGGTTCAGGAAGTTCATCTTCAGCAAATCAATACTCATCACCTCCAAACGTCAATATGAAAGAAGCTGAACAAAACTTTTCTTTTCTATCCGCTTTCATGACGTCTTATGAAAATCTGGTTAGTAGCAAAATTGCCACTAGTGATTTAACTGATGAAGACTATGATCATATTGATCCAGATGACTTAGAAATCATGGATTTAAAGTGGAACATGGCAATGATTGTTCGAAAGGTGAAAAGATTCATGCAAAGAAACGGAAAAGATCTTTATGCTCTAAACAAGAAGTTGGGATTTGACAAGTTGAAAGTGAAATGTTATAATTGTCAAGAATTCAGTCATTTTGCAAAAGAATGTGACAAATCGAAAAAGGAATATAATGGTCCTCGTGGTCAAATTTCAAACTCTTCAACACCACGAGATAATGATGCTGAAAAGAAACCATCAAGTTCTGGGTCACAAGCAATGTTAGCTAATGGAGATGATTGGTCACAACGATTACTGTGCAACTATAATCAAGCTAATTTGGCTTTGTTCGGGTTGACTCAAGATTTCCATGGAAGTGAGGTATCTTCTGATAATGACTCTGGATCGGATTCTGATGATTCCTATGACAAGCCTACAACTGTCTTTGCATGCATGGCTAAGATAAACGAGGTTAGTCATTCTATTTTTGCTACATCATCTGTTAAAGTAAATTGTGCTGACTGTGAATCTAACAAACCTAAGTTAGAAGCTTTGAAGAATCACAATGACAATTTAGTGAGAGAAATTGCGTCTTTAAAGGATACTTATCGACAATCTCTCGACTCTCAAATGAGATCTCGTGAAAAGATTGAAGCATTGTCGAAAAGTAACCATGATCTCAAAGTTGAGTTATCTGTGAAAATGACAATTAATGACCAAAAGTTTCAAGAAATTTTGAAACATCGTTCAAAGATAACCGTGCTTGAAAATGAGGTTCTTGAGTTAAAGAACAAATTGGGAAAATTTTGAAATTCATCTTTTCTTTTGAATGAAATTATCGAAGTTTCTTGAAAACAAAATGATTCAAAGAAAGGTATAGGATTTGTTGAAATTCCACCACCATTTCACAATGATTATAAAATTAATCCTTTTGCTCCAACTGAGGAAGATGCTATTCTTAAAGAGCCTGTGATTTCAGAAAATTCTAAACATAGTAAGTCTGAAACTGTTAAAACCCAATCTGTATCTCAGAAACCTCATGTTCAAAGCAACAAAGTTTTTGTTGAAAATGTTGACAAAGTTATCATTAAGGATGTGTTTGAACCGGAAATTATACACAAGAACAAGAACATTCCAAGTTCTAATCACATACTGTGTGAACCTCATGAATTTGAGGAGGCTGTGTATGTTTCGCACACAACTAAGATGAAACAAGATGTCTTTGTCAAACCAGTGAAGGCTAAGAAACCAGAAAAATCTAAAATTTCTGATGAGGATTTGTTACGTTTTATAAATCCTAATGCACTTAAGCCATCATCTGCTCATGTATTTAAGTTAAAGGGGATGGATACAATGTTCACTGAAAAAGACATTCCAATAAGTATCATCAAACCTGAACTCATTGAGAGTGTGTTTTACAATGAAACCTCCAAGGTTCGTGAACTTGAATGTCAATATGCTCATGCGAAAACATCAGCTTCATCTGACACATTGACTAAAGCAAAACAAGTTTTAAAACAAGCTAAGAAAATTAACTTTGTGAAGTCAACTGGGACAGACACATTGAAAAGTTTTTAGAACTGTTCTAATTTAGATTTTTACTTGAAAAAAAAATCTAAATTATCTGATGATTTTGCTAAAAGCACGACTAAAAATGTGAGTCATCAGTTATCATCTGTGTCACATGTTCCAACAAATTTTCAACATCATCATGTTGACATGCGAAGTTGTTTTCTTTGCGGTCAACAAGGTTATGTAGTAAGAAACTGTGGCCAGAAGAACTATCAGAATCTTCATCCTTTTATCAAGGACCATTCCAAACCGATTCCTTTTGTAAAGGAGATTCTGAAACGACCTGTGTCATGTGCTGATGATACTCATATTATGTTTTCGAACATACGTCCTCAAAAACTTGTTCATGTGAATGAAACTCATGGTTCCATTAAACCTAAGTTTATTCCTACTGAACCATTATGCAAAAATGTTATTTCAAATGTGGTTCAAGCTGCGTATCTAAGACGAAAGTCAAAGAAACCTGTAACTTATTCTCAAGTTGCTGAACAACAATTGAATGCAACTAAGGTTAACTTTTCTCAAGAAAACCAAAAGGTGCCCAAGACTGAGGCCTGGGCTGCCTTTTTGAACTAATCATTTTCTTTTGTGTGTAGGGTTCATACAAGACCATTTCTGGTGAAAACTGGATCATGGACAGTGGATGTTCTCGTCAAATTACTGGAGATCTCAACCTCTTATCAAACGTGAAAAATATTCAAGGGGGTTATGTGACGTTTGCTGGGAATTCTGGGGGTATGATTACACAAGAAAGTTATGTTTCAAATGGGAAGATTACATTTGAGAAGGTTAACTATTGCGATAAAGTGGACCATAATTTATTGAGTGTGTCGCAAATCTGTGATAAGCAATACACTACAATATTTACAGATAAAGAGTGTCTGATTCTGAAACCGGGTTATGTGATTCCCGAGGACATGGTTGTCATGCGATCACCACGATCAAATGATATTTATGTCTTGAATATGAATTCTAAAGTACCTACATCGATCGAAACGTGTTTTGTCTCGAAAGCAACTGAGAAAGACTCCGTACTTTGGCATTGAAGAATGGGTCATATACATGTTCTAAAGATGAATTATTTAATGGCAAACGATCTGGTAGAGGGGGTGTCGTTAAAGAATTTTAAGTTATCCGATCACTGTGTTGCTTGCAAAAAGGGAAAACAGAAGAAGAAATCGCACTCATCTAAGTTATTTAATTCCATTGATACTCCACTTGAACGCCTTCATATGGATTTGTTCGGTCCAGTGAATCGTGCGAGTATTTCTGGAGACTGGTATTGTCTAGTCGTGACTGATGATTATTCGAGATACTCATGGGTCTTATTTATGAGTTCGAAAGATCAAACGCCTGTTTTGGTACAAAACCTTATCACTAAAATCGAATCACTTTACAAACAAAAGGTGAGGAGAATTCGGAGTGATAATGGAACTGAATTCAAAAACACTATATTGGATTTCTTTTGTATCCAAAAGGGAATTCATCGTGAATATAGTGCAATGGCGTTGCTGAACGAAAGAATAGAACCTTGATTGAAGCTGCAAGAACTATGCTTGCTGATTCTAAGCTTCCTGTCCAGTTTTGGAATTAGGCAGTGAATACGGCTTGTTATACCCTCAATCGAGTTGTAACTGTTAAACGACTCAAGAAGACTAGTTATGAATTATTGAATAATCGTAAACCGAATTAAAGTACTTGGAACCTTTTGGGTGTCCTTGTACTATGCTGGAAAAGGATGTGGGTAAGTTTGATGAAAAAGCCATTGAAGGGTATTTCTTGAGGTATGCGTCACCTAAGAAACGGGTTTTTAATTTTACGTCTTGTTGTGTTGAAGAGTGGTACCATGTTGACTGTCAAATGTAGACTACTCCTCCACAAGGGAAAGGTCCCGACTGGATGTTTGACTATGATGGCTAATTCAATTCATTTACTCCATCAACTGATCTCCAGATGTAGATTTAGTTCGTGCTTATTTTGAAGAACATTTGGAAATTCCAAGGTTCGCAAGTTCAAATGATGTTGAAGCTCCAATTGAAGAACCTGATAATGAGTCTCCTGTTCATTATGATAATGTTTCTACTTCATCTGATGATAATGCAATTGTAGATCAAGTTATTGAACTTGATAGTGATGTTTCATCTCTTGAATTGGGTGAACATTACACTAATTTATTTGAAAATGTTGCTGTTTCTGAAAATCCTATTCTCAGGATTCATAATTACCATCCACAAGAAAACATTATTGGAGACCTTGATGTAGGAGTTCAGACACGACATCAAGTTGCTTCTTCAAGTGACAATAATGCTCTATGTGCTTATGCTGACTTACACTCATCTGAAATTGCAACTGTTGCTAAATTCACTTGCTTTCTATCCCAAGTTGAGCCTACAACTCCTCGTGTGGCTCTGCAAGATCCATCTTGGGTAGAATCCATGCAAGAAGAATTACAGCAATTTGCACGTTTAGGTGTTTGGGATCTTATTGACAAACCTGCTAGAGTCAAGGAGATTGGGTGAGTGTTCAGTGGAACCGAATCATGATGCTGGAGTAGGAGGTCTCTTTACTGGTTCTTGCGGGTATTCCTGGGACTTTGTTACCTGCTTTACTAGCTATAGCCCTTGTTGCTGGAATGAAACGAAGCTTTGGAACAGAATTATGCTTCTTGCTAGGCCCTGATGGCCGTAGGAGGCCTTCTAGTTTATCTCTAGAATGGCGTAGCCAACCATCTCTTACCAAAAACAAGTCATTTATGGATATTATTAGGGGAGGCTCGGAAAGGCTGCTATACCATACCTTTTGACTTAACTCTACTCTAGTAGTCAATAGACTCACTATAGTAGTCCGTCCGGCTGCTCTTGCTGAAATCATTACTCTTCATTCTCCCGTGCTCTAGCAATTGCGCTCCCTAGACCACTACCATGTAGTTAGGTAGGGACAATCAATCCGGGAATCTAGGAATGGGCTTTTCTCGCTTTGTTAGTAAAGTCAAGTTTTTGGCCTTATCTTGCAGGTGACGACGACGTCAAGTTGACGGCAGAGAAAGATTTGATAGAACTACCTTGCAAACAGGTCTTAGTGAAAGCAGACAGACTATCTTGAACAAAACTAGCATGTTGAACACCTTTCAAATAAGACCAAACCTGAATAAGTGTAAGAAAGACGATCGTGGGGTAATTGTAAGAAACAGAGCACGTTTAGTGGTAAAAGGTTTTCATCAGCAAGAGGGTATTGATTACACTAAAGTGTATGCTCCAGTTGCAATATTAGAGTCGATTTGAATTTTCCTGGCATATGCTTCTTACAAGAATATCAAGGTGTATCAAATGGATGTTAAGAGTGCTTTTCTCAATGGTGAACTTCATGAGGAAGTGTTTGTTTTACAGCCTCCTGGCTTTGAGGATCCTGATTATCCTGACCGTGTTTATCGATTAAACAAGGCATTATATGGTCTACATCAAGCCCGAGAGCTTGGTATGGCACGCTCGCCGACCATATGACGGATAACGGCTTCAAACGTGGAACTGTTGACAGCACTTTATTTTATAAAAATATTGGTGATGATCTTCTGCTTGTTCAGATTTATGTTGATTCACAATCTTTGGGTCTACAAACGACATGTTATGTAAGGAGTTCGAGAAGTCTATGCAAACCAAGTTTGAGATGAGTACGATGGGAGAGATGAATTTCTTTTTAGGGTTGCAGGTTCATCAGTCTGCGAAGGGAATCTTCATTCATCAAACAAAATATGTGAATGACGTTTTGAGCCGATTCAAGATTACTGCCGGAAAAATCCTTTCAACTCCTCTTCCCGTGGGTCACAATTTATCACTGGATGAATTGGTGGATACCGTTGATCCGACCCTCTATCGCGCTATGATTGGTTCTTTAATGTATTTAACTGCTTCTCGACCCGACATAATGTTTGCTGTTTGTTTATGTGCTAGGTACCAAGCTAGTCCCCGAGTGACTCACCTGACAGCGGTCAAGCGTATTCTGCAATATCTACGGGGAAATCCTGACATCGGGTTATGGTACCCCAAAGATGATAAGTTCGATCTTACCGCCTACTCCGACTCAGATTATGGAGGATGCAAGATAAATTTCAAGTCTACTACAGTGGGATGTCAATTCTTAGGAAGCCGGCTTGTTTCCTGGCAATGTAAGAAGCAGACAACGGTCTCCACTTCAACCGCCGAAGCTGAGTATGTTGCAGCCTCGAGTTGCTGTTCCCAGGTTTTGTGGATACAACAACATCTTCACGACTACGGTTTGAAGTTCCTTACTACTCCCATCTTGATTGATAATTCTGCTGCTATTAGTATCACCAAGAATCCCGTACAACATTCTAAAACGAAATATATCGAAATTTGATATCATTTTATACGGGATTGTTATGAAAAGAAATTAATTGATCTTGAGAAAGTGCACACTGATTTTCAAAAAGCCGATCTATTTACCAAAGCGTTTGATAAAACAAGTTTTAATTTTTTGCTTGGTTTAAATGGATTGAAGACCCTTGCTGAGATCCTAAAATTAGGATAATTATCTTTACCTTATTATTGTTCTAGTTTAAATTTCATTCTGTTTTTAGGTTTTAGGGGGTGAATCTTAGAAAATACAAAAAATATTGTGCTTTTTGTTTGTATAGATAAAACCCAAAAACATTAGAAAATCTTTGAAAAATCAAAAATATTGTGTTCTTTCTTGTTCTATTATTTGAAAACCCAAAAACATTTTAAAATTTGAAAATACCAAAAAGATTGTGATTTTTTTTTGTACAGAAAATTTTTGAAAAAGTCAAAAAGAATGTGAAATTCCGTTTTTGTAAAGAAAAATCCGAAAAGACAAAAACATTGTGTTTCAGTTTGTAAAGAGAAAAACCAAAAAGATTTTTGCTTATGTTCGCTGAAAATTATGTCATTTGCCTCTATTTTGAAGGACATATACTTGTATATGTTTGGTCTTGATAATTTCTTGTAAATCTTCGGGTTAGCCATCTACCTGACAAATGGATAGTAATTGGGGCGTTCGTTAAGCTGTCTACGTTATTTTTCTGCTGAAAATTTAGTCAGTTATTTAAGTTTGTGAAGCATGCTTGCATGTTTTGGTCCTGTTCTCTACTTGTAGATGGATAGGATAGCCATTAATTTATAAACTAAAATTAACTAGGGCACGTAAAATTATTTTGTTTTATGCTCCTCAAAATTTTGAGTTTTTGAAGCAAAAAGAGAAAATGATAGTACATTGATTATTTGATTCCAAATCCAGAAAGAAATAAGCTTAAAAGACTGTGTGCTTAATCATTGGTGCATTGATAGGTCTTAAACAAGGTGTTAGAGTAAAGTAAGTGATATAAACTTAAATAAAAGCCAAATTGAAAGAGGTGTTAGTCTCTAGCAAAAGTCTTGGTGAAGATGGCAGAAATGTAATAACCGGTTATACTCAAGCCTTATAGTTGTTGATCACCAAAAATTTAATGAAGCAAATAACAAGCGTTCGGATTCTGGACACTGTGAGTCTTTATGCGGCTTAATCATCTGGGTATTCATAAGCATGAATATTTCACTCGCTTTCAAGAGCAAACCCAAAGTCATTAAACTTGATCACCGCTGTACTTGGTACAATCTAAATTACTGACTTGATCAAAATCCTCTGTTAGTCATACAATTGTTCCTCCCTTGCGTGCGTCTCAATACCAATAAGAAACGGACCCCAGGGGATACAATGTATGTAAGCCGACATATGGACTCGTGCATACTCACTCACAGTAAAAGAAACTTGATGCATTGCTCAAAATTTCATAATTGGTATCAAAATTTTTGATCGACACTATAATGGTTTAAGTCAAGTTGGGGTGATTTGGCAAAATTCAAATTAAGCTTGAACTGAGATTAGGGGCTGATAGTTTCTGATATTCTGTGCATTAATTGAACCATAAATCATATCACAAAAATGCTCGAAGGTTTGTTATAAGATTTAAGTGGACAACAATATCAATGACCGACTTAACACCAGTAGTAATATCGCTGAAATATAAAACTGTGATGGAAGGGCATTTTGGTCAATATGATTCTCTGCTCAAACTCAACAAAAAGACAAAAAATATATACTGCTTTTGATAAATCATTGAAAAACACAAAAAGATTGTCCAATTTTTATGTTCGGATGCATCTTTGTAAATACATTCTTTAATTTTTACAAAATACCAAAAATATTTTATTCTTCTTACTTTACATATTATTTAATGATTTTAAGTTATGTTTCGTAAAATTGAAACGTTTTTTGAAAGTATTCAATTATCGAGATTAAAAAAGGTTCTCGGTAATTCTTTTAAGTTAAAATTTTAATTATTCATTGACTTTTATTTAATTAATTCATTATTTAATTCATTTATTTATTTAGGTTAAAATTAAATAAAGTTTTTAATTCGTTAAAAACTAATTCGTTAAGTATGAATAACGAACTAGGTGATTTTTAGCGAACTAATTTCTAGTTCTCTCACCTAATTTGCTTCCGCACTCTGTAGCGAATCAATTCTACTTCGTTATACATATTTAACGAATCAAGATATGATTCATGTCTTGTTCGCTACTCTGACGTAATGAATTGGAATAGCGAATTATCTAATTTGTTATTTATAACTCAAACGAATCGCTTGATTCGTACAAAGAGTACCTTGGGTGGCGTGTTAGGCTATATAAGACAAGAAACACGAACAGTCCTTCACTGTTCATCTTCTTTCTTCACCCTAAAGTCACATTTTTCAAAATTTTCTCTGAAATTCGACTTCCAAATTTCTAAACGCGTAAATACACTAATTACATATACCATTTAAAATAAATATATGTGTGTGTGTGTGTGTGCTAAATGTATTCTACATCTGCACATTCCTTATATTCGTTCATATTTATACAATTAAAATGGCTGATCAAATAAATCATGATCCACCGGTTGCTGATCAAGGGCAACAAGAACAACCACCACAGGAGCAACCACCTCAAGAACAACAGGAGGATGTCATTTTATTACCATATGACACGAAACACAACATCTGTGCATATATTGATCAAGATATAGCTGACGTTGACGTATTTGGAGACATGTTAGCATTTTTAAGACGTTCAGTGATACGTTATGCAATCATTGCTTGACCCTGAGTGTCTTTGAGTATTATTAGACAGTTTTGGGATACTACTGAGGTTGTGGAGGCGGAAAACCATATTAGAGCCACGATTAATCAAAATGCTATTAAAATTGATGTGGGAGTGGTTCGCCGTGTGCTTCAATTTGGTGATAATGATGACAACCCGAGTGAATTTGACAAGTAGTTGATCAAGGGCTTGTTTACTCATCTACGTTATGGTGGTGATATTGACAAGTCTATGTTGAACGAGAATGGTTTATGCCCACCATACAAATATCTTCTTCATGTTCTAATTCATTGTATGAGTGGTCGTCGTGGTGGATTTGACGAATGTAGAAGTAGTATACAATCATCCATTGTTGCTCTTATTCTCAACAAGCCGTTTAACTACTCTGAGCTGGTTTATGATCATCTGCAAGAACAAGTTCAGCAAACACTTCAAAAGAAGAAGTTTCTAATGTATCCTCGCTTCCTACAGCTGATTATTCAAGACTTAATTCCCAATTTAGCCATTGATCCAACTCAGGTGAATGATGTGCTTCCTATGGAACACATGAAAGCTGATACGGTGCATCGAATGTTGGTTTATAGAAAGGAGAAGCCAAAGGATAAAAGGATGATTGGTCATATAATAGATCCTAATTATGTATGTCCTCCTAATGAACGCTAGATCCACGATGACTCGGACTCTGAGCGTGAAGGGGGAGAAGGTGAGAACGATGATGATGGGAATGATGATGGAAATGATGTTTATGGTGGAGCTGGTGATGCTGCCTTTCAAGAACAACAAGAAGCAGTAAATGCTGCATTAGCTACCACCATTGCAGCTCAACAAGAACGAAAAAGGAAAGGGAAAGTGGTGGCAACTGGAGAGCCATCGAAGAAAAGACGTGTTTCAGCGGGGGCTGGGGTAATTATTGGTGTACCACCACCTCGTCAATCAATGCCTCAACGCTCGGTAGTGCCGCCTACTACTAGCACTTCGATGCTTACATTGATGACGACGTTGGTGTCCCATGATAGGCTTGGTTTAATCCCTCAAATGGCGTTATCTGAGCTACCAAGGCCTCCTGCTACATTATCTACTGTCCCTTCAACACCATTTATGAGGCCTCCTCCTCCTCCTCCCAGTGATGTCTCTTTAATAAGAATCACTCGGCCTCAGGGACCGATTCAACCTGTTCATCCATTACTATACAACTTGCCACCAAACCGTCAGACTGAGATGCTGTTGAATCTTCTCCATCTTTATGAAAACCAAATGGCAGCTGACCGTCAGAATCAAGAATGTCTTATGGAGAATCAAAGACGGATGATGAGTTATATCTCGTTTTGTCAGAAGGAAACTAAAGCGCTGAGGGCGATTGTTGAGTCTCAGGGGGTGAAAATGAAGGAACAAGAAGAGTTAATCTTACAGTTGACTTGCAAAGAAGATGCCCTAAAGAAACTTAAAAATGATGATCAAGATCCTGATGTCACACCCCGACTAGGTAGTTGCGGAAGCGTAATTCGGGAATGTAACAGATAACACTGGTATCAACCACATTGTTTATAAAGAAAATTCAACAACTAATTTACATCATATTACATTGGTAGGTACTATGTTTACAAACTAGGTGAAAAACACATAACCGGTTTACGAGCTTCTTATACAGTATTATATCAGCGTCTATTCACAGCTATTCAACTTTCTTCCTAACACCAAGCATGTAAGCAAATCATTCCACTTTTGCTTTACCTGAAAAGCATGTTAAAACGGGTCAACTACGTCTAGTTGGTGAGTTTCAAGTTTCACGAGTATTAATGAAATCAGTTCACGAGTTTGTAAAGTTTACAGTGTGTATGTATATATGTCTGTGTATGATGTATTATACTAAGCCACAAGTGAAACCGAAACGAGCTATACTGCATGGCCTCTCCTGCCCATGCGCTCCCGTTGGCATTTAACAGCCATTTTGCCCCAAGTATGTACTATGTCTAAGACCACATAGCAGTATGTAAATATATAATGACAATGTGCAACTGGTTTTACATATGTTCCGGCTTACCCCACCGGCTCTGTCACAGTTGGGTTTGTCAAACCGATAGTACTATCCACACGCCACCGGCACGAAGTTAATCACTTGTGTTTGTGGGGACTTGTCAAGTGTTAGTACTTAGATAATCCAAATCATCACACGTTTTCAAGTATATCAGTATATGTAAACATGCTTTTCACCCCAAAAGTTCGTAAAACAGTCTAGAAAGTGGGGGTCGTGAAACTCACCTTATCGTAGTTCGCACAGAAATCACGTATCAATAAGTCAGATGTCTCGTTTATAGCCTGATTCCTATAAACGGTATCGTATCGTTAATACTAGTACAGTGTTCAAGCTAAGTCGGGCTGTATAGATAATCTGGGTATAGCTGTTAGCCCAGAACATGACCATAGTCTTAGATTGTGACGTTGTATACCATGAAATGTTTAAAACTGGATTTGGCTCAGTTTCACCGTTTTCCGAGCCTAGCTCAGTTGATCGTTTATACGTTTCGGGATTAGGTAAGATCACATAAAACTTAAGTAAATATATTGATTAATAAAATAATTTGATTTATGAAAGAATTTTAAAGTTTCGGTGTCTAGTTTGATTGCAGGGCTCGTTTCCGTTTTCACACGGGTTTGATTATACAAAACGCGCACAATCCACCCGATTTGTCCGGAATTCTCGTAAAAAGTTCGTTTTTATTAATATCATTCAAAAATATGATATTTGGCCACTTTTAACATTTTGACATACCAGTCAGTCCGTTAAACACAAAACTGCCGGTTTCGTTAAAACAATTATAATTTAATTCTTTGATTAATCATAACTAAATATGTACTTATATATAAATTATGTAAATTTTTGTAAAAATACATTAAGACATGGAGAATTTTATAAAAATATTTTCAGAAATTTTATGATTATTTATTTATTTATAAAAATTCATTTAATAGGTTATAATCGTGTAATAAATGGCCCGTTTATATCAAACGACCTCCGAAAAATCTGATAATTTTTACCAATGACCTCAATGTCATTACATAGCCCCTGCAAAATTTCTAGAACTTAACTCTTTTGACAAAATGCCTTTTTGTGCGTTTTTCGGCTGTTAAAATTCGGTTAAGCCATGATCGCACAAACCATACTTAGACATTTCCAATGATTCCCAAACTTTACCAGTAATATTACCATCACATATTAAACTCCAAAACCAAGTTTCATAATTTTTCAATATGTTTAGCTATTTTTCCCAAATAAACGCTCATATACGGGAATAAATTCACCAAATATTCTCCGTTTATCGAAAAATTACCAAATTTGAACAGGGACTCATTTATATGATCCCTAATGTCCCTGCAAGTTTTCACAAGCTAACAACAAGCACGTCACAACCTAATACTAAACAGCCCCTAAACGAGTGTTACGGGTTTACCTTGTCGGTTTTCGATGAATTTTGCTAGCTTAAACGACTTTCCGGGTCTCGGGTTGCAAACTCAGTATATCTACATATCATATAACATCAAACCAAGCATAAATCATCCATGTAACAGCCTTGATAATTAGGGTTTCGGTTTTGGATTCAAACCGAACTTTCTAACCGTAAAAACGTTGTATTCATGTTCTAATCCGCGTTTTTGACCAAAAAAGTATATGTTCCTGGTTTGTAAACATGTTTAACATCAAAACATAATTTTACTTGATTTTTAGGGTTTTTGGATGGTTAAACATGTTTAAAACTAACTAAAACATGTTTATATGTTAATTATATAAATCAAACTTGGTTAAATCTTCATAGAATTTGATCTTACCTTAGGGTTTTTGAAGAGAAGCTGATAGAACAGAGCTAGTGCTGCTTGGACTTCAAAGTTTTGTATGTTATAATGAATAAGAAAGCTTAAGAATGAAGTTATATAAAAAAAAATAAATGTGAAGTATAGAATGGGCTGTCCGATCGGAACTCTTGGAGTCCCTTAATGGGCTGTTTTGGCCCATTACTCTCATTATACAAGCCCAAACATGAAAATCCCACTTCAAATTTAGTTCGGGTTCGGTTTTTTGCAAGAAAATTAATTCGGGTGTGAGAAATAGCGTAAAAACGAGTGTTTTTCAGCTTATTTTTGTAAAATAAGAAAAACGTACTGACTCGTTGTAAAATTTCCAAAATATTTTCACGGATTGCTTAGAACATGTCATATAAGTGTTTTATAAATCTTTTTCGGCTTAACGGATGCTACAATGCTTGTTTTGACATTAACGATTGCGTTTAAGCTTATAGCGTATCGATAAACGAAACATTTTTCGTTTAAAGAGTTTTAAACGTACTAAGGCCTAAATATCAATATGTTAGCCTCTATAACATATATATAACTCGTATATGACCCATCAGTATGTATACGGGTCATAATTAGTATCGGTCGGTTACTCGTTTAAGCACTACGAATTAACCGATTTATCGTTTACTTGTTACGTAAAGAATATAGTATACCTCGTTTTGCCATGAATGTCACATTCTCCCCCCGTTAAGAAATTTCGTCCCCGAAATTTAATGTGTCATCGGTTTTCTATGGAACAGGTGTGGGTATTTCTTTCGGAATTCGTCCTTTCGTTCCCAAGTATATTCGGGTCCTTGTTTTGAATTCCACCGAACTTTTACCAAGGAAATTTTGTTATGTCGTAACTGTTTGGTTTTCCCGTCTACAATTTCTACCGGTTCCTCTACGAAGTTGAGTTTTTCGTTGATCTGAACATCTTCCAGTGGTACTATTGTCGTTTCATCAGTCAAACACTTTTTCAGATTCGATACATGAAACACGTCATGAATAGTGCTCAGTTCTAAGGGTAGTTTTAATCGGTAAGCTACGGGACCAATTTTTGCGACAATCTCAAAAGGTCCGATGTATCTCGGGGCTAGTTTACCAGTCTTTCCAAATCTTATAACACCCTTTCATGGCGATACTTTTAAAAATACCTTATCACCTATTTCAAAAGATAACGGTTTTCTGCGAACATCGGCATAACTCTTTTGTCGATCACGGGCAGCTTTCAATTTTTGCTTAATCTGGTGAATTTTATCGGTGGTTTCCTGAATTAAATCGGATCTTGAAATTTGAGTATCACCCACTTCTGTCCAACATAGTGGTGATCTACATTTTCGCCCGTATAGAGCTTCATAAGGTGCTGCTTGTATACTACTGTGATAACTGTTATTGTAAGAGAATTCAATGAGTGGGAGGTGTTGATCCCAATTCCCTTTGATTCGGGTTCCCAAGGCTTCTTGTACTGCTTGCCAGAAATGTGAAGTAAAGTGACTGTCTCGATCGGAAATAATCGAAAGAGGTACTCCGTGTCGAGATACTATTTCATCGATGTAAATTTGAGCAAGTTTTTCGGTGGTGTAGTTGTTACGGATGGGAATAAAGTGTGCGGATTTGGTTAATCGGTCCACAATTACCCAAATTGCGTTGTGTCCTCGAGAGGTTTTAGGAAGGTGTGTCACAAAGTCAATGGTAATTTGTTTCCATTTCCATTGTGGGATTTCGGGTTGTTGTAACATTCCCGAAGGTTTTTGGTATTCCGCCTTTACCCTTGCACATGTTGCACATTTACTTACATACACGGCTATATCCTTTTTCATACCAGGCCACCAGTAAAATTCTTTAACATCCTTATACATCTTATCAGTACCTGGATGAATAGAATATTTGGATTTGTGTGCTTCATCAAGTATCAGCTTTCGGAGTTTATGAAGTGTTGGAATCCAGACCCGGTTTTTGTAATAATATACTTCATCAATTTTCTTCTCAAAATTCCTTTAATTTCCATGTAGTTCTTCTTTTTCTAGCTGATCTGCCTTCAAAGCCTCATCTTGTGCAACGCGAACTTGTTCGGTTAGGCTACTTTGAACAATCATTCCGAGTGCTCGTACCCTTAATGGTTTGATTCTGTCTTTTCGGCTTAAAGCATCAGCTACTACGTTGGCTTTACCCGGATGGTATTTAATCTCACAATCATAATCATTTAACAGTTCTACCCATCTCCTTTGTCTCATGTTTAGCTCTTTCTGATTGAATATGTGTTGTAGGCTTTTGTGATCAGTATAGATGGTACATTTAGTGCCATACAAGTAATGTCTCCAAATCTTCAATGCAAAGATAACTGCTCCCAATTCCAAATCATGGGTCGTATAATTCTTTTCATGTATTTTTAATTGTCGGGAAGCATATGCTATTACTTTCTTTCTTTGCATCAGTACGCATCCTAAACCTTTACGAGATGCGTCACAGTATACCACCAATTCATCAGTTCCATCTGGAAGGCTTAATATTGGAGCCTCACATAACTTCTGTTTTAACGTTTGGAAGGCCATTTCTTGTTCTTCTCCCCATTCATATGCTCGGTCTTTTTGAGTTAGGAGGGTTAGAGGTTGTGCAATACTTGAAAAGTTTTCAATGAATCTTCTATAATACCTGGCTAGTCCTAAGAATTGACGAATTTCTCTTGGTGACTTAGGCACTTGCCAATTCTTAATGGCCTCAATTTTACTTGGGTCTACTTGGATCCCTTGGTGGTTCACAATGTGTCCCAAAAACTGTACTTCTTGTAGCCAAAACTCACATTTGGACAACTTTGCGTATAACTTCTCTTGCCTCAAAAATTTTAAAATTTCCCGCAAATGTTGTTCGTGTTCCTCCTTACTTCTTGAATATATCAAAATGTCATCGATAAACACTATCACGAACTTGTCAAGGTAAGGTTTGCAAACTCGGTTCATGAGGTCCATAAACACTGCAGGTGCATTTGTCAACCCAAAAGGCATAACCAAGAATTCATAGTGACCATACCGAGTTCGGAAAGCTGTTTTTGGCACGTCTTCTTCCTGAATTCTTACTTGATGATAACCAGATCTAAGATCAATTTTTGAAAAATACTTCGCACCTTGGAGCTGATCGAACAAGTCATCAATTCGAGGTAAGGTGTATCTATTCTTTATAGTCACTTTATTCAATTCTCGATAATTAATACACATTCGAAAACTCCCATCTTTCTTCTTTACAAACAGCACTGGTGCTCCCCACGGTGAGTAACTAGGGCGAATAAAACCCCTGTCCAGTAATTCTTGTAACTGGTTGGACAGTTCTTGCATTTCAGAAGGCGCAAGTCTATAAGGTGCCTTAGCAATGGGTGCTGCTCCTGGTATCAAGTCAATACGGAATTCTACTTGTCGGGTCGGTGGTAAACCAGGCAACTCATCGGGGAATACATCTGAATACTCGTGTACCACTGGGATGTCTTCCATTCGTTTTTCCTCGGGTTCCTTAACTGTTACGCTCGCCAAGTATAATGTACAGCCTTGGCGCAAATACTTCAATGCTTTAAGTTGAGATATGAGAGGCAGTACTGTACCAGATTTCTCACCTTGAACAATCATAGCTTCATCATTCGAAAGAGGTATTCTAACGGTCTTATCCTTACAGCCAATTTCAGCTTTATACTTAGATAGCCAGTCCATACCGACTATAACATCGAAACTTCCCAATTCTACTGAAAGTAAATCAATAAGGAATGGGTGGTCGTTTAGGATAAGGGAACAGTTTCGGGCTATTCGGTTAACAAGTATAGACTTACCGTTAGCGAGTTCTATAGTATATGGTTTTGTTAGTTCACTAACTGGCATATTTTCTAAAGGTAAGAAATTAACAGATACGAAACTTCTATCGGCGCCCGTATCAAACAAAACTGAAGCATACTGACCCGAAACTAAGAATGTACCTGTCACCACATTCGGATCATGACGCGCTTCACCCGGTCCTAATACAAACGCGCGTCCCTTAGCTGCGTTGGAGGTTGATGCTTGTGCTTGGTTCTGCCTTCTCACTGCACCCGGGTTCAAATTGGGGCAGTATCTCCGAAAGTGTTCCGTACTGCCACATTCATAGCAGGCACGGAGGTTCGTGGTAGGTGGGGTTTGTTGGTTGAGTTGTGGACGGGTTGGTTGAGGTCGAGGGAGTTGAGTTGATTGCGGTGGACGGTTAACAATGTTGGTGGGGGTTCTACAGTTGGGGGCATAGTGTAACGCCCTGGAATTTGACTGGTAGACAAAAATCAAGGAATCATCGGAAACTATACACTTTGGGGTTCTGGACGATAAGTTCGGAACCCATATCATTGGAGAAATCTGCTTTTATCATTTGAAATGTTTATTTTATAAAACGACATTTACGCCTGGAAAATATTAATTTTTATGCTTTTGAAAAATAAAATGTTCTTATTTAAAAAAAAAAAAAAAAAAAAAAAAAGATTTTAAATAATTATTCGGAAAATGGTTTATAAAAGTTTTGCTGAAAAAGTTTTAGTTTGTTTAAAAACTTATGAACTCGACTAGTCTTGACCCGTCGGTAGCCTAAACCCGAACCCGAGTCACCCGAGTATTTAAGCGGAAAATCAAGTATTCTTACACCATCTCTTTCATTTCCACCAACACTTCCCACCCAAACACTCCCACTTCTAGAGAGAGAGTAGTGAGAGAAAGTCATCCAATCTAAGATTCGAGTCCACCAATCTGTTTATCGTTGTTGTCGGTAAGATCTTCTTGAAAATCATACGTTTTTACAACCAAAACCCGCCCCGAATCGAGCAAAAACTCCGACTTTTGTGTCAAGTGTGTTCTTGGTCAAAAACCGTCATTTTTGGTGTCAAAATGCAAGCTTTTGTGTTTAAAAGTACTAGGAATCGATACCCCTTTCAATCCCGAGCATTTCCATGTCAAAAACTTCGATTTTGGGTCAAAAATCTGGAAAATCTGGAAAACCCGTGGGTATCTCCGTCGCCCAGCTTTCAGTCGATCGAATCAGTTCATTCGATCGAACCAGTCGATCGAATCAGCTCATTCGATCGAATGTGTCGATCGAACCAGTCCAGTCGACCGAATAGGAAAGCAACCGAATGGTCTCCAACTCATTCGACCGAATGAGCTTCGTATTCGATCGAACGTCTGTCTATTCGATCGAATGTGTTTCTATTCGATCGAATGTGTGTCTATTCGATCGAATGTGTTCCTATTCGATCGAATGTGTGTCTATTCGATCGAATGTGTTCCTATTCGATCGAATCAGGTCAGAACCAAGCTGTTTCGTCTTTAAAACCTAGTTTTTGCTCGAGATCGTGTAAGGCTTACACTCTTAGACTTAAACTGCGTTGTTAACTTATTATGTCCTTGTCTAGACTTAGAGGATCGACGTTTGACAGCACCCGACCGCCCTAGCAACCACACCTAGTCAACAAGGTGAGTTCATAGCCCCCATTTTTCTTTTAAAGCCTTTCAAATCATTGGGGGTGAAAACATGGTAAATGTACACGTTTTGACAAAACACATTTATTCAAACATTACTTATCATAAACACTTGACAAATCTTTTGCAAACAATGAACATTGGGAAAACAAGTAATCATGGCAGGTTACGCGTACCTTAACTTTCTCGGAAGTTGTGTATGCATAATCAAATATTCAGGAGTAAATATGGGAATCACTCAGCGTTTAGGGAACATTGGACGTTTGGAAATCAAAGTCATGTACCCGTTATACTTTATCATGAAAACACATTATTCATTGGTCAGTCTTGTGATCGTGTGAACAGTGGCAATATAGGTCACAATAGTGCATAGGTTTGATCTCCAAGTGGTCGATTGGTAGACAGGCCGTCACTAGATGTGGGATTCTAAAGTGATCGATTTAGAATACACGTGACCTATGGGGTTCTTAAGTGTTCGATTAAGAATCCGAAGGATCTCTTAAGTGTTCGATTAAGGATCCGAAGGATCTCCTAAGTGATCGATTAGGAATCCAAGAGATACTAAAGTACGCTTTAGAATTCTCTCATGGTACCCAAAGTGATCGATTTGGGTTACCATCAAGGAAATCAAGTAGCATAGTGTGGTCTTGTGTGGGGTCGATGTCAGGTCTTGTGTGATCATTATGCATCATTATCATTTTTCATCATGGCATGGTTACATATGATTCTTGGGTATCTTATACATATATCCTTGATACCGTTCCTCCTGCATGCATGGAAACAATAATTGGAATCTTTATACGAAACTCTTGCAGATTCAGTTGAGATGATAAGCATACCAAGCATAGTAGGATAAGTTGTAGGAGTGGTGGGTTAGCCGATGGTACACCCTATATATAAACCCCTACAACTTAGCCTAGTATGCTTGTGTAGGGCTTATCACTACAGTATTAGTTAACCTATGAATTCACTCATCTACTTTTTGTAGTTGACGTTTTATTACATGTTTTCAGGAAATGAAGCAGGAAGTAGCTAATAGCTGATAGAGGCCTTAGAGAGATGAAGGCTAGGCTAGGAGTTGTTTGGAAACTTGATATTTTGTATTAAAACAATTTGTTTCATGTTACCTGGATGATGTAATATTTGACAGTTTGGTTATGTTTATGCATTTAGACTTTTATACTATTGTGCTCAATCAATCACGACCTAGTCGCCACGCCTCGGTTTTCCGCCATTACGACCGGGGTGTGACAGATTGGTATCAGAGCCAATGGTTATAGGGAATTAGGAAACCGACCTAGACTATAACCTAGGACCCTTAACTCTAGATAATTCATGCATCACTATCACACGCCCACACTTATGTGCTTGCTATGTGCTTATGTGCTGCATCTTTAATTGTGTCTATCGTAGCGATGTATTCTTTGGCTATTCCTTATCCTGTTATTCTTATTCCCGGTATCATTCTTGCGCGTTCTTTTTCTTTTTCAGAATGCCTCCTCGTCGCTCGTCCGTTAATGCTGACCCTGCTGACCTCGCTGCCATCATAGCGCAGCAAATTGCAGCAGTTCTTCCGGGTCTGGTTAACAACCTAAGGCAAGAAGGAACCTCGGGCGCGCCACAAGCCCCAGAACCGAATCCTACTCTTCAGGCCGACAGGCTCTATAAGGCTTTTACTAACACTGGGCCTACGAGCTTTAATGGATCCGAGGGAGCTGCTGGTCTTCTCCAGTGGTTCGAGAAAGTCGAAGCTTCATTCAACATGTGCTCTTGCCCGGATGAACTCAGGGTCAAATTCGCGGCGAGTATGTTCCACAAACGGGCTCTCACGTGGTGGAATATCGAGATTAGAACCAGGGGGCGAGACGCGGTCTTAGCCTTGCCCTGGGCCGAGTTTGTTGAGCTAGTCACGCAGGAGTTCGTTCCGAGAACCGAACTCCAGAAATTGGAGGCTGAGTTTAGGGCGCACACGATGAAGGGCGCCGATCACATGAAGTACACGGAGAGATTTCATGAACTCTCCCTATTGGTGCCCCACATGGTTACCCCAGCTTCTCGCGCTGTCGAGCAATACATCAGCGGTCTTCCGGACTCTATGAGGGGCATTGCGGTTGCAGTTGACCCCACTACACTTAAGGCAGTGATCGATCTCACTGCCCGTTTGACCAGGGAACAGCTCAGGTCCGGTGTTTTGCATCAGGATAAGGGCAAATCTTCCGATGGGAAAGCGAAAAAGGGGAACAATAGGAAGCGGAAAGCGACCTACTTAACTGCGATCACTGGTGCTACGCCTATCAACTCCATGGCCCCCGTTTCAGCCGCAACAGTCCAGGGAAGACCGAGAAAGGAATATACTGGGCCGCATCCCAAGTGCAACTTATGTTCTTATCATCACCCAACAAGTGAGTTGTGCCGCAAGTGCACAAATTGTGGACGATTCGGACACCTGGTGGAGCGCTGCAGGAGTCCTGGCAACCAATTGGCTGTGGGGAATGCTAACCCTCAGCCTAACCCTGCTCGAGGCTGCTTCGAGTGTGGCGCGATGGACCATTACAGAAATCGATGCCCTCGCGTCACCAACGTTCCTCCGGCTCGCGGGAGGGCCTTCACCATTGGAGCTGCCGAAGCACGCCAAAACCCCGATGTTATTACTGGTACGTTTACTCTTAACAACAATTGGGTGTCTGTCCTATTTGATACAGGAGCTGATAGGAGTTTTGTCTCTTGCGAATTGGTTCCTTTGCTGAAATTAAAAATTTCCGAGTTGGAACCTGCCTTGGTTGTTGAACTTGCTAGTGGAGAGTCCACACAAGTGAGGTCTGTCATTCGATATTGCACCCTTACTCTTGTCACCACATCGTTCAGTATTGACCTTATACCTTTTCGTCTTGGAAGCTTCGATCTAGTTGTGGGAATGGACTGGCTGTCTAGCAATCGCGCGGAAGTAATCTGCGCCGAGAAACTTATTCGTATCCCTCTGTCTTCTGGTGAAATTCTAACCATTCAAGGGGATAGGTCGGGTGGATGCCTAAGAATCGTTTCTTGCTTAAAAGCCAGTCGGTACCTTCAAAAGAAGTATCCCGCATTTCTAGCCCGTGTTACTCTCAAGGAATCCAAAGTCAAGAGACTGCAGGACTTCCCTGTCGTGCGTGAATTTTCTGATGTTTTTCCCGATGAGCTGCCTGGACTTCCTCCTAGCAGGCAGGTGGAATTTCGTATCGATCTTATTCCTGGTGCTCTCCCTGTTGCTAAGTCTCCTTATCGTCTAGCTCCGCTGGAACTTCAAGAATTATCGAATCAGCTTCAAGAACTTCTTGGCAAGGGATTCATTCGCCCTAGCTCGTCTCCATGGGGAGCCCCAGTACTCTTCGTCAAAAAGAAGGATGGGACTTTCCGTATGTGCATTGACTATCGGGAGCTTAATAAACTGACCATCAAAAACCGGTACCCGTTACCGAGAATTGATGATCTCTTTGATCAGCTTCAGGGTGCTACGTTTTTCTCTAAGATCGATCTGCGTTCTGGTTACCATCAATTGCGTGTTCTGGAAGAGGATATCCCGAAAACTGCGTTCCGAACTCGTTACGGTCATTACGAGTTCATGGTTATGCCTTTTGGAATGACCAATGCCCCCGCCATTTTCATGGATCTGATGAATCGCGTTTGCCGTCCATATCTCGACCAGTTTGTCATTGTTTTCATAGACGATATTCTCATTTATTCTCGTTCGAGGACCGATCATGAGCTTCATCTCAGGCTTATTTTGGAGCTTCTCAGGAAGGAACAACTATATGCCAAGTTCTCCAAGTGCGAATTTTGGCTAAAGGAAGTTCAATTCTTGGGACATGTTATCAATGTCGACGGCATACACGTCGACCCTGCCAAGGTAGAAGCCATCAGAAATTGGGTAGCGCCTAAAACACCTACCGAAATCCGTTCATTTCTTGGATTGGCTGGTTACTACCGCCGATTTATCTCAAACTTCTCCAGGATTGCCTTGCCTTTGACCACTCTGACTCAGAAGGGAGAACCCTTCGTGTGGGGACGAGATCAAGAGGAAGCCTTCCAAACTCTGAAGAATAAACTTTGCCGTGCACCGATTCTATCGCTTCCGGAAGGTGACGATGACTTTACCGTTTATTGCGATGCTTCAAATCAAGGCCTCGGTTGCGTTTTAATGCAACGAGGGAAGGTCATCGCTTACGCTTCTCGACAACTCAAGGTGCACGAAAAGAACTACGCCACGCATGACCTCGAGTTGGGTGCTGTGGTGTTTGCCTTAAAAATCTGGAGACACTACCTGTACGGCACGAAGTGTGTCATCTATACCGACCACAAGAGCTTGCAGCACATCCTCCATCAGAAAGAGTTGAACATGAGGCAGCGACGCTGGGTCGAACTTCCTCAGCGATTACGATTGTGAAATCCGCTACCACCCGGGAAAGGCTAATGTGGTGGCTGACGCATTGAGTCGTAAAGAAAGGACCCAGCTGCACTCTATTAGAATTCAATCCAATCTTCCCTCCTTAATTCGCGAAGCTCAGAATCAGGCGCTTGTGAATGGAGATCTCAAGGCGTTTTGTCGTGTGGAGCCGAACAGAAATTCGAAACCAAGTTGGACGGCATCCTCTATTTTCTTGATCGAGCATGGATCCCAAACTCTGAGCCTCTTCGAACGCTTATTCTAAGTGAAGCCCACAAGTCCAGATACTCGATTCATCCCGGCAGCAGCAAAATGTATCAAGATCTTAAACCTCATTATTGGTGGCCCGGGATGAAGAAAGACATCGCTTATACGTGATGAGATGTTTGACTTGTTCGCGAGTCAAGACAGAGCATCGAAGGCCGTCTGGGCTGCTTCAGCAACCTATTATTCCTCAGTGGAAGTGGGAAGAGTTAGCTATGGATTTCATCACCAAGCTACCGCGGACGCCTAGCGGTCATGACTCAATTTGGGTTATTGTGACATTCTAACTAAATCCGCTCACTTTATCCCGGTTCGTGAGGACTACACTACGGAAAAGTTGGCGCGGATATACATTCGTGAGATCGTTTCCCGTCATGGTGTGCCTAAGGGCATTACGTCTGATCGCGACAGCAGTTTTTCTTCCAGGTTCTGGAAATCTTTGCAAAAGGCCTTTGGGACAAGTGTGAAGCTTAGCTCTTCCTATCATCCAGAAACTGATGGGCAGAGCGAGAGACCATACAAACCCTAGAGGACATGTTGAGAGCTTGTATCCTTGAATTCGGTAATAGTTGGGAAGCTCATCTGCCGCTGGCAGAATTTTCTTACAACAATAGTTACCACTCTTCTATTAAATGCGCGCCGTTTGAAGCTCTTTACGGTCGCAAGTGTCGCTCACCCTTGTGTTGGTCCGAGACCGGGGATTCACAGATCATCGGCCCGGAACTAATACAGGAAACAACCGATCAAATCGCTATCATTCAACAGCGACTCAAAGACGCCCGTTGTCGGCATAAGTACTACGCAGACAACGACGCAAGCCACTCGAGTTTCAAGTTGGTGACCGTGTTCTGCTGAAAGTTTCCCCCTGGAAGGGCGTAGTCCGTTTCGGGAAGAAGGGAAAGTTCGCTCCTAGGTATGTTGGACCATTCAAAATCCTTGAAAGGATCGGACCAGTTGCCTATCGTCTTGAGCTGCCGCCGGAACTCGGTAGAGTTCACAATGTTTTTCATGTTTCGCAGTAAAGAAGTGTCTTGTTGACGAGGCCCTTCTCATTCCCGTCGACGAGGTTCGAATTAACGACAATCTGCTTTTTGTTGAAGAACCCGTCGAAATCTTGGATCGCGAGGTCAAGAAGACCAAGCGTAGCCGCATACCGCTTGTGAATGTTCGATGGAATAACAAACGCGGACCCGAGTTTACATGGGAACGCGAAGATCAAATGAAGGAAGAATTACCCTCATCTGTTCTCTTAGTCTCTATTCTTGTAATCTATTGTCTAGAAGTCAATATAACATTTGCAGCATGTATCAAATAATTGTGTTATTCAATGAATATCGTGTTGCCTTATTATGCTTATAAGTATTCTTTTATTTGCATCCACAAATTTGGCTACTCAGGGCTCATGCTGGGAGCACAAGTCATATCTACTCAATCATATGAATTTTGGGGAAATTTATACATTATTTAAGCCAAAAAATTTGTCATTCATTCTTGCATTCATGGAGCATGGTTGTGTGTATGTGTGTGGTGTCGTGTCAAATTTTCTAGCCGCACACAATAGAGCTTATACATTGATACAAGGTGAGCTCGTAATTATAGTCCGGAATATAATTACATCAAGGTCACAGGTGTATACGTGTATAAGCAATATGCTATTGTGTAACTAGAAGTCGTGAACTCAAGGTTCGTGTAGAGAAATATTCGACAAAGGTTGAAGAAGTGGTGGGTTAGCCGCTGGTACACCCTATATATAAACCTCTTCGGCACGAGTTGAATATGTCTGAAGCGAAACCTGGAATTAGGGACTTATAGTTAGCGTGGCAGCTGTGAGACATTGAATTCAAGAATTACCGAGGGTAATATTCGCGGAAGATTGAAGGAGTGGTGGGTTAAGCCGCTGGTACACCCTATATATAAACCCCTTCAATCCGAAATGAATATGTCTGATGTAAAGCTTGAGGATGATGCCTCGTAGTGGAAAATAGTGTGTCGTCCTGTGTGTCATTGATCTAATAGGAGTCGAAGGAAACACCCAAGTAAGGTTGAAGGAGTGGTGGGTTAGCCGCTGGTACACCCTATATATAAGCCCCTTCGGCTTGATTTGGGTGGTGCCTGAGACGAATATTAGAAGTGGTGGCGCATAGTGGTCATCATGGGATCATGTATCTTAATCATCGATGCATCAAGTATACTAAAAAGCTAAATTTCGGGACGAAATTCCCCTAAGTTGGGGAGGATGTAACGCCCTGGAATTTGACTGGTAGACAAAAATCAAGGAATCATCGGAAACTATACACTTTGGGGTTCTGGACGATAAGTTCGGAACCCATATCATTGGAGAAATCTGCTTTTATCATTTGAAATGTTTATTTTATAAAACGACATTTACGCCTGGAAAATATTAATTTTTATGCTTTTGAAAAATAAAATGTTCTTATTTAAAAAAAAAAAAAAAAAAAAAAAAAGATTTTAAATAATTATTCGGAAAATGGTTTATAAAAGTTTTGCTGAAAAAGTTTTAGTTTGTTTAAAACTATGAACTCGACTAGTCTTGACCCGTCGGTAGCCTAAACCCGAACCCGAGTCACCCGAGTATTTAAGCGGAAAATCAAGTATTCTTACACCATCTCTTTCATTTCCACCAACACTTCCCACCCAAACACTCCCACTTCTAGAGAGAGAGTAGTGAGAGAAAGTCATCCAATCTAAGATTCGAGTCCACCAATCTGTTTATCGTTGTTGTCGTAAGATCTTCTTGAAAATCATACGTTTTTTACAACCAAAACCCGCCCCGAATCGAGCAAAAACTCCGACTTTTGTGTCAAGTGTGTTCTTGGTCAAAAACCGTCATTTTTGGTGTCAAAATGCAAGCTTTTGTGTTTAAAAGTACTAGGAATCGATAACCT